>NC_025997.2:92592094-92892094 GCF_000442705.2 Elaeis guineensis
TAGATCTCATCAATGATGCCTCTATTGGCTCTGAATTTGATTCACCAATCGAATCCAATTATATGTGTGTCGGTCCTTCCACCTCATGAACTTCATTAAGTTCAATTTTATAGGCTCCTTCACCAAGGAACTCCTTTTTCAAAAAGATTGCTCGACTGCTGACAACACCTTTTGCTCTGCAGTGAGGTAGAAGTAGTATCCTTATATTTTCTTTGGGTACCCTATGAACAAGTATTAGTCAGATTTCGGTCCAAAGCTTATTTGTCTTTAAATATTTGACATAAGCTGGGACATGCCAGACCCAAAGGTATGAGAGCACCGACTTACATCCAGTCCATATCTTATATGGAGTTTTATCGACAGACTTGCTAAGCACCTTATTCAAAATATAGCAGGCAATTTTTGGAGCATATCTCCAAAAAAAAATTGACAGACTTGCAAAGCCCATCATAGATTGGACCATGTCTAATAAAGTTTGATTCCTCCTCTCTGATATCTCGTTATGTTATAGTCTTCCAGGAGAGATCTACTGTAAGAGAATCTCATTCTCTTTTAGATATGTCAGAAACTCACTGGTGAGATATTCACCTCCTCGATCTGATCGAAGAGTTTTAATACTCTTTCCAGTTTGTTTCTCTACTTCAGCATGAATCATTTGAATATTTCAAATGATTCTAACTTATACTTTATAAGATAAACATTACCCATATCTCGATAGATCGTTTGTAAACGTAATAAAGTAGTAGTATCCTCCTTTGGTACTTATGTTCATAGGCCCGCATACATCAGTATATATTAAGACCTAGGACATCACTGGCTCTTTCACCTTTTTCTTTAAAAGGTGATTTAGTCATCTTACCAAGTAGATAGGATTTGCAGGTAGGCAATAATTCATAATCATCTATCTCAAAGACACGTTCCTTGATCAACCTGTGAATCCTATTTTTGTTCACATAACCAAGCCTACAATGCTAAAGGTAGGATTCACTAATATTATCTAACTTAGGATGTTTACTGGGTGTGTACATTATACTAACAGGCTGCGATATTATGTATATGCCATATTTTAATTGTCCATGCATAATTGTAGTATCATTCATAATGATATCACAAAAATCATCCTTTAATATAAACTTGTAATCAAGTTTAGTCAGAAGCCCTACAGAGATGACATTTATCGAAAAGAAGAGACAATAATGACAATCATCTAACATGACACTACAGGATTCGAAAATGAGTTGCAAAGTTTTCAAGGCCAGAACTGGAATAAAACTTTCATCTCCAATGATAAGGAACCGATCATCCTCTCAAAACTTTCTACTTACCAGTAGTCCCTGCAATGAATTGCATATATTAATTGGACTTTCAGCATCCAAAACTCAGGTAGTAGTCTCACAAATAGAAAAATTACAAGGAGTTATCATATAAGTACCTTGTGAAGCAATCGATTGCTTCTTTCTCTTGTTCTTAGGCCTGTTTGGGTCAAAGGTAGCTATATAAGCAGGACAATTCCTTTTCCAATGACCTAACTTCTTACAGAAAAAATACTCTGCTTGGCTCTTGTCAACTTTTGACAGTTTGCTCTACTTGAGATCGATGGCACGGAATTTCTATACTTTTTTCTTCTTTTCACTCTTAGAGGATTGATACTCTGCAGATAAACCTCCCAGTAAATTCACTGGCTCCTCTGGAGCTGGTGATCTTTCTCAAAAATCTGCAGTAACCCTACTAAATCATGGTAGTTTACCACAGGCTTCATCATTCTATAATGACTAAGAAAAGATAGGTAGGATTTCAGTAGCGAATTGAGGATAGCATCCTTGCCTAACTGTTCATGTAACAGAAAGCCAAGTTTGTTAAGACTTTCAATCTGCTCAATCATGTACAATACATGATCGGTGACTAATGCTCCCTCTCACATACAGACATTGAATACTATGCAGGAGGTTTTATATCTCTCCGCATCCTCAAGGGCGCCGAAGAACTCATTCAACATTTGAATGATCTTCTCTGACTGTGCATCTCAAACTTATGACTAAGTTTGTTGTTCATAGCTGCCCTCATCACACAACACACGATCGTGCGGTCATTGAGCCACTTCATGTAAGTGTCTTTTGTAGTACGAGAAGTATTAGCTGTAGATCTTTAGGTGTCTCATCTGTAAGGATATATAAAATCCTCTCATGCTCCAAGATGATCTTCAACTTTTGATACCAGCTATCGAAGTTGGATCCGGTGAGCTTGTCACTATCCAACAACATATAGAGGGATAGTGTGTTGACCATAATTGAAAGAAAAAATATTATCTTATTAGTATATGAATTATTTTTAATCCAGAAGATATAGACTTTAGTCTAAAGGTCCTTCCATTATTTTTATGAAGTGGTAGCCTCTACCTCCAACTTAAGAAATTATACTAATTCTTAGCAGGTATTAGAATCCACACAGACTGCATTTGGGCTCGAGTATGGCTCGACCAATCCTAGTGCATCTATGGGTAGGTTCATAACCAATTATTTCTCCAAATAACTTCTAGCAATAAGTTTTACCCCAGACATCCTTTCAGCATACATGTGGTGCCTCCACTGAAAATCTTGATTAGGTCCAACCATTAACATGACACACTAAGTGCATCCAACAAATAGATGTCTAGGCCCGAGTGTAGCTCGACCAACCTGAGCATTGATCTGAAGGTATATGATGATGGTCATATGATGAATGATAATTTCAATATAGAATAGACACCAGGCATGTGGCACTCCAATGCCTATTTAAAATATTGAACTCATTATCATGTACCTTAATGAAAAGCAATGATCAAGTTATCTCATAACTTTATCACTTTATGGACCTAATAATTTAAAAGATTTGATTTCATTGATCTGAGAATAAGAGAAGAAGTTGACCTGCAAGCTGTAAATCCTCCCATTGACTTCACCAAGTCATGTAAAAGATTAGACACAAGCTGGTCTAAAAATACCTAAATCAGTAACACTGATTCACCTTAATGGCATGGGTCTATATGAATTAACTAGTGATCTAATCAAAATATAATCCACCATATTGGTCAGGTAAGTGAGATCAGTAGGAGAGATATGAAGGAACCAGATCTAGGGTTTCTGGGTTAGATCTTGAAATTTTTTCAAGATCAAACAGCGGAAGACTAAAATAAATTAAAATTTATTTTTTTAAGTTAGAAAATTTTTAGATCTAAGATTCTATTACATGATTATTATATAACATTAAATCAAAAATTAAAATATATAAAGTATGAACTACATGTTGATCATATCAACATGTTTCTATACTACATCTAATGTATGTATTAAACAATAGATCAGATCTATTACCTTGCAAGTTAGACATTCTAACTTTGCCGATCCGGGCTTGAGAATGATGTTGCAAACCACACATGCATCCAATCTCTAGGAGTCATCCACACGAGCCCACGAATCTCGATCAGAAATCCTGCTTCAAGAAATTAGCACAGTATGCTAGTATTGCGCTGATCCTTCTTCGATGGTTGATGAGGTGTCTCTTTCTTCTTAATTTGAGCTTTTTCAAAGATGAGAAGTAGGAGGAGGAGTTTTAGATCTGAGACACTCTCAGAAAACTCAAGATGGAAGAAGGAAAGAGATGAAACTAACAACCCTAGAAGAAGACCCTCTTCTTCTTCTCTTTACTCTCTCCTAGACACCCTATCTTGTGTCTATTATATCTCCATGATTCAAAGGTCTTTTCTCTAATTTTTATATGTCTGAAAGGTCTCTCAAATTTATATGTTCTCCAAAAATTTTATGAAAAAACTCATTTTATAGAGAGAGATATGATAGAGTCCTTGTCTAGGTCAAATACCTAGTTAAGGCTTATCCAAACATGGCAAGATAAGGGGCACCCAACTCTTGGATGCCTCCTCCTTATTTTGTGCATGAACCATTAGCAAAGGATGCATAATGTGTGCCCTAAATGTCACAAAAATCTTAAAAAAAATTTAGATAAATTTGGTGCAAAAAGGAAAGAGTTTTGGATTTCTAAAACTCTATCTCATAGAAATTGAAATCCAAACTTATTCCTACTTTGATTTGATCCACAACCACTTTCATGTATGAAAGAAGAGAGAAAATCTTTTGAACATGAGAAAGACTTGGGAGAGGGCTTTTGTCGCACAAAATAAGAGGGGATTGGTGTGGAATAAGAGAGAGAGAGTGGGGGGCTTATGTGGTGAAGGAAAAATCAGTTTTTTCCTTGTAGGATCTTCCAGATCTAATGAGATCTGGGATGGAATATTTAAAAAAAATTATCCTATGATTTTAGATCTAAGATCTATTAGATCTAATTTATTATCTGATATTAAATCTAAAATTAAATCTAAAATCATGAGGAATAGAGAAATACCTCTAGGGTAACTAGATTACCCTGTAGATGATCGCAGCAATGCCCGAGGTTCTAAAAAGCCACGCAGTCGCTGGCCTCTACCGGTATCCACTCGAGCAGGATCTGGATCATCTCTTCTCACAAATCTTTGCTCCAAAAATAGATCTGGATCTGATCTGAAAGATCTTCAAAAGATCTTCTGAAGCTGGAGCAGCAGCTTCTCGACAAATCTCTGCAGCCTTCTAATCAGGAAGCCACCACGCCTTGGATAGCACCAAATGGATGCCCAACCTCTTGGACATGAAGAGAGGGGAGAGGAGAGAGCAGAGGGGACATAGAGAAGTGGAGAGGATTCAGGTTTTTGCTGGTTATTGAGTAGAGTCTCTCAACCCTAGGCCAGACAGGGTTTAAATAAACCCTACTGCGCATGCAGTGCACATCATTCGATCAATCAGAAAATTTCTAATTAATTTTGAAAAATTTGATTGGTGAGTGATATCATCTGATCATATCAGATAAGAATCCCACAAACCTCCTACCTGTGGCACCAACACTGGATAAGCACAGTGAGATTGGCACCCCACAGTCCAAGTTGATCAAGGGGATCAGAGTCCTCATCTCATGGGACTCTATCCTTATCCACTTGGGGCGCACGCCCAATCTGAATATGGCATCCACTTTGAGGCTCGATTTAGCAGGTGGATACTCCACAAAAAATCTTCAATGATCTCTTGCCAAGTGCTTCAGTCCAAGGTCCATGGGTCAACATTTGATCAATGTCCTAAAATAGAAATGGCAGGTGACAGAAATTAGCAGGTGTTGTCTTAAATTCATCTCATGAATTAAGACAAGTCCTTTCTGAGCTGGACTGACTTCAGTCAGACTGAGAGAAATCTTCTCAAGTTCTCTGGGTGAGTCAAATCACATTTGGTTCAGTCGAGATAGAAAAGATTACACGAGGAGAAAGTTAGGCTTAATCATGTGTTAGCACGATTTCTTGAACCTAATTGGATCTAATCCAAATCAATCGAATTGGGCTAGCTCAATTGATGACATCCAGACCCTAACTCTTATTTGTGTGATCCAGTTAGGTTCATTTCGTATGGTAATGAGACATGTCGTGATCTTATCATCGACATCATCAAAACTCCTTTCGATGGACCAGAACTCTTCTGATTCAAACAATTAGAATGATCGATCATCAAGATCATTCTAATTGCTTCCAAAATCCACCAGTGACACCTAGCAGTATACGGTGACAATCCATCAAAATGAAGACGAACCTCTCGGTGCAACTACCTATGTGATTGAGTTCCTCTATCATGAGTCCCGACTGAATTAGGGTTAAGGTGAACTCGTCAAACCCAATATCAGTCATATGAATCAATCGATTGATCCGAGTCCGATGTGAAATCACAATGAAATTTTTTTTTCATTATTTCACTCTGCCATGGCCATGGACTTAAGGACTCGATCTTTCGATCATCACAGGACTACTCTCATCTACCGAGGTTGATAGATCCCTTCTTGGTGCGATCTGGTTCCTACAATGAATATGCTGTAGCCAACATACACCTCAGGGTTTCGAATGGCTAGGAGATCGAGTTATGGTGTAGTCAAACTATAATACACTCAAGGTAAACTGTCGATGTACCTCAGGTCGAAGAACTAGACACACAGCTGTAGCATCGAGCTAGTCATCGATGAGAAGGTAGACTTCCTTATGACTGCTCGAGTGGTCACGCTCAGTACTCTCATTCTCAATGAATATCTGTACTCTCACTCCAATGTCTCCACACCGTAGACTCAAGATACATCTATCCTAAGAAAGTGATCGTACACCAACCTTTCGGATCGATCACCATCCTTGTGATGATCCTATAGTCAGGAGCTGTTTATCAGTTAGTTATGTAAATTCATACCTTAAATTTTCAACTCTTGAAAATATAAATTAATATTCCTACTAACTCAAAGGGTGTATCACAGACATAATGTACACAATGTGATAGTAGAATAACCTTTTTATTTATTTATAGTCAAAATTATAAATTTGCCCTTACATTTGTACAAGAATGTGTCAGTTAATCTGGCATCTAGGGCACACATCTAACAAACTCCCACTTGATCTAATGCCAATTGGCTACATATCTAAGTCCCATCTTCTCAAGATAGACTTCGATCTTCTACTGGCCTAATGGCTTTGTCAGTGGATTCGCCATATTGTCTGTGGAGTCGACTCTCTTAACCTCGACATAATCTTTTTCGAGGTAATCACGGATCAGATGGAATCGCCGCTCGATATGCTTGGACTTCTGATGAGACCTTGACTCCTTAGCTAGAGCTATGGCGTCATTATTATCATAATAAAGAGGGATGGCATCCGATGACATCACTCCAAGCTCTGCGGCAAACTTCTTGTACCAGAATGCCTCCTTCGCAGCTTCTGATGCAGCAATATACTCTGCCTCCATGGTGGAATCAGCAATCACCGTCTGCTTGAAACTCTTTCAGCTAACTGCACCACCATTGCAAATGAACAGACTCCCAGATGTCGACTTTTGATCATCTATATCAGACATAAAGTCTGAGTCTGTAAATCTCTGAACCTGGAGTTCTCCATTCTCAAAGACTAGAAACATATCCTTAGTCCTTCTCAAGTACTTAAGGATTCATTTTACAAAAGTTCAGTGCTCTTCATCTGGATTCGACTGATATCTGCTTGTGACACTCATAGCATGGGCTATATCAGGTCGTGTACATAGCATGACATACATGAGGCTTCCTATTGTCGAAGCATAAGGGATCTTGCTCATGCGTTCAATCTCCTCAGGTATGCTAGGGCACATCTTCTTGGAGAGATGAATGCCATATCTAAAAGGTACTAAACCTCTTTTGGAGTTTTTCATGCTAAACCATTTTAGCACCTCCTCTATGTACATCTTCTGTGAAAGTCCCAGCATCCTATTTAGTCTATCTCTATAGACCTTAATACCCAATATAAAGGATGCCTCTCCTAGATCTTTCATAGAGAACTCCTTAGACAACCATATTTTGACTGAGGTCAACATGGAAATATCATTCCCAATCAGGAGGATATCATCTACGTACAGTACGAGAAAGATAACTGCGCTCCCACTGATCTTTTTGAACACACATGGTTCCTCCTCGTTCTTGATGAAACCAAACATTTTGATCACATCATTGAAACGAGCATTCCAACTCCGAGATGCTTGCTTAAGTCCATAAATGGACCTTTGTAGCTTGCAGATCTTGTGATCATCATCACTGGATGTGAAACCAAGCGGCTGTTCCATATAGATATCTTCCTCAAGATATCTATTTAAGAACGCCGTTTTCACATCCATCTGTCATATTTCATAATCGAAATAGGCTGCAATAGCAAGCAATGTGCAGATGGATTTTAGCAATGTGCAGATGGATTTTAGCATGGCTACAGACGAAAAGGTATCCTGATAGTCAATGCCTTCGTGCTGACTATAACCTTTCCCTACGAGCCTAACCTTGAATGTCTTCACATTCCCATCTACACCTATCTTTTTTTTGAAGATCCATTTACACCTAATAGGTACAATACCTTCAGGTGGACCACCAAAGTCTAGACTTGGTTTGAGTGCATCGAGTCAATTTCTGATCTCATTGCCTCTAACCATTTTTCGGAGTCGATATTTGATATCGCCTCGTAATAGGTCTTGGGGTCATCACCATGAGCCCCATTTCTCCGTAAGAAATATTTTCTCTACTTCCTCTTGTATAGTACCTAAGTACCTTTCAGGAGGACGAAAAATTCTAGTCGATCTATGAGGTGGAAGAGGTTGTGTTAGGACTGGTTCTAATTGATTGGGTTCCTCAGGTTCTTTAGCTCGTTGCTCTTAGGAGACATTCTCCTTGAGCTTAATTATTCTTCCGATGCCACTATCTTGAATAAACTATTTTTCAAAAAAAATAGCATGTCGATTCACAATCACATTGTGATCTTTCGAAATATAAAAATAGTATCCTAATGACTTTTTAGGATATCCTATGAACCGAGCTCTAAAAGATCTGAACTCTAACTTATCCACCTGCTCTCTCTTGACATGAGTCGGACAACCTCAAATTCTGAAATGACTCAGACTTGACTTTTTACCATGTCATATCTCATACGGTGTGGTAGGAATGGTTTTAGAGAGAACCCTATTCAATACATATATTGCTGTCATGAGACAATGTCCTCAAAAAAACTTAGGGAGGTCCGTGAAGCTCATCATGGAATGGACTATATCTAATAGGGTCCGATTCCTCCATTCTGAAACTCCATTGAGTTGTGGCGTTCCAGATGGAGTCTATTGAGAGACTATACCATTGTCCTTAAGATAGTCTAGGAACTCCCGACTAAGGTATTCACCTCCTCGATTTGATCAAAGAACCTTAATGGGCTTTTCTATTTATTTTTCTACTTCATGTCTGAATTTTTTAAACTTTTTAAAGGCTTCAGACTTGTGTTTCATTAGAAACACATACCCATACCTAGATATATCATCGATGAAGGTAATGAAGTAGACATAGTTGCCTCTAGCTGGCACATTAAATGGGCTGCATACATTGTGTGTACTAGGGCAAGTAGGTCTGTGGCCCTTTCTCCATGTCCTGTAAAAGGAAGCTTGGTCATTTTGCCTTGAAGAAATGATTCACAAACTAGATATGACTCGAAAGTCAACGGACTCAATAGTCCAGATTTTTCCAATTTGTTAATCCTATCTTCTGCTATATGACCTAGCCTTAGGTGCCACAGATACCTATCATTTAGACTATCTCTAGGCCTTTTAATTCCTATGGCATTCACATTTTGCTCGATATAAAATGCAGATACATCAATATGCAGCTGATAGAGACCATTAATAAGAAAATCATTTACAACTTTATTATTTTCACAAAGTATGTTACAATGGTTCTTATGAAAGCTAATCACATAGCCTTCTTGTGCTAAACATGAAACAGAAATCAAATTCCTGCTTGCTGTAGGCACATAATAACAATCTCTAAGAACTAAATCTAATCCTAATGGTAATCGCAGAGGATAGGTTCTCACAGCTACAGTAGCAACTCTTGCTCCGTTCTCGATGCGTAGGATCATATCCCCATCCCTCAGCCTCCTGCTCTCCTCAAGATCCTGCATAGAAGTACACAAATGAGCACTAGAACCAGAGTCAAGTACCCAACTGGATGCAGAGAAAATCGTAAGATTAGATTCTATAACGAGCATACCTCCAGAAGGACCATCCTTCTTATTCTTCAGGGTGGCCAGGTACTGAGGACAGTTTTGCTTCCAATGGCCGTCTGAATTACAGTGGAAATATTTTCCCTTTTCAGCAGCCTTCTTCTTCGGTTCCTTTTTCTTCTTCTTCCCATCCACCTTCTACTTCTTCGCAAACTTCTTCTTCTTTCCAAAAGACTTTCTCTTGGAAGAAGTCCGCTCTACAATAAGGACTGAGCTTTTTGAACCCTTCAAAGAAAGCTCAGCCGTAACCAATATGTTCATTAACTCAGCCAAGGTACACTACATCTTATGCATATGGAAGTTCATGATGAACTGACCATATGCATCAGACAAGAACTGAAGGATCACATCAATCTAAAAATCTCTGTCTAAGATGACACCGAGCTTCTCAAGCTCCTCAAGATCCTTAATTATTGACAAACAATGATCTTGGATAGACTGTCCATCACGTATTTTAGCTTTAAAAAGCCTTTGGCAGACTTGATACTTGGCTGCGTGATTTTGTTCACCAAACAACTCTTGTAGGTGAGCCAATATTTGACGGGTAGTCTTAATGTTCTCATGCTGGCGTTGCAAGTCATCAGACATGGCACCCAATATGTAGTACCTGGCTTTGTTATCATCATCCATCCATTTTTCTAGAGACGCTCTTTGTTTACCAGTCGGACGTGCTGGCATGGCAGGTGGGTTCTGGTCCAAGATATGAGTCAGTTTTTCGAAACCCAAAATAATTCTGTAGTTCCTCAACCAGTCTTTGAAATTGGGTCTAGTCAATTTATGGGTGTCTAGTATTTTGGTCAGGGGGTTGGACGCAGACATGTTTCCTATAGAGAGTCAAAAATTTTTAGTTATATTTTGTAATCAGATTTAACCAATTTATTTAGGGGTTTCATTTTTAAACAAATTAAGCTCCCACTATTTTCTCAGATCCCTACACTCCCTAGGTAGAGATGTGAAAATCTCCATGATTAGTGATTTCTAGTGGGTGGTGCGGTCTCACCGACTGGCTCACCACCTCACCTAACAGTTATTGGTGATGGGTCAATCGATGAGTGGACAATTCTTGTCCAATGATTCTCTAATCATGGTGCACCCAAAACTTGATCTCTAATTCATGAAGCTCACCGTGCTCGAAATATTGCTCCAATCCTTAGTTAAGTCAGACCCACCATTTGCACGAATTAGATTTCTGATTGGGTCCCTCACCGTATCCAAAATATTGAGCACAACCCATCCTCTAATCCATAGCATCCAATGCCTAATGGACATGGTTGCATCTTTCCGATGCAACTGAGCCACTGTAACCAGTCGAGAACAATCAACCCTGAGAAGGGCCCGCACATCCACAATGGTGGAAGACCTTAGACTTAATATTTTCTTAGGAAGATTTGATTTAGGTCTCATTAAACTTGACTTGACATAGTCATAACAATTATGACTAATCTAGTGGCATGGGTTAGCTCGAATTGTTAGCCACCTCAAATCAGAACTGGGTCGACACATATGGCCAGGTAAGTGAGATCGGTGGGAGGGATATGCTATTAACTTGACAAGAACGCATTCGAATCGAGTAGCTCCCAATTAAAAACCAGTCGATTGCATCTGCCCAACTTACCTTAGACACTAAATTATCAAACCAGAACCAATTAGGTTAGTCTACAATCCAGGCTCTAACCACTAAGCCAAATTAGGTCTTAACTTGATCGAGTCACATATGAATGTGATTCGACCTTGATCTAGATTTATTTCTATTAGGTTGGTCAATTATTAGCTTTCATGATCCCACCTAACCAACTTTTGATTCGGTTTGATCAACCGCTAGACCTAATTAAGCTACCCAAGTCCGAACTCAATTTTATGAAAATGACTTAGATCTGAAATTCTCAATTTTAGATCTAATTTAATTTCATAAGTTTAATTCATTAATTAAGTCTTAGATTTATAAATAAAATATGTAAATAAATTCTAAGATTTTAGGATCTAGGATTTTGTAGAAACGTAAATTTTGATTTCTGATTAAGGATGAATGTGCAGCATCCCTACATGCCATAAGAACACCACATTGAATGAGAGGAGAGGGTCTTAAACCCTACTTTGTTCTTATGACCGGATGGCCATGAAGAAAACCTTAATCAAAAATATTAATTTAACTACAAAACTAGTTAGATCTAAATTACATATCACATATATAATTTTAGATCTAACTTATACATGCTTTGCATACATCTCATGTGTTAAAATCTGATCTAATTAGCATGCTTTCAGATCTGATATATCATATATAACATCTAAAAAATAAGATTTAAATTGAACTATTCAATATGAAATCTATTCTAGACAGTTACTAGAATAATTCTACAACTAGTCTAGGCATGCAATAGATCAATCTTATGAATTAATTAAATTTTATTTTCTATTTTTTAATCTAAATATAATATTTATAACATCAAAAAAATAGAAAAAAAATTAGATCTAATTTATATTTTAATCATATTAAAATATAAAACTATAAGACTATTCATAGATCAAACTACTCCTAGTCTAATCATGCATCTCATACATGTTAGATCTACTTAGATTTAATTTTAAATTTTTTAATTTCAGATCCTATCACATTTGATGTGACATCTGAAATTCATCAATATCAGATAAATAAAAATAAAAATTAGATCTAAATTAGATCTAAAATAGAGCCATCAACCTGGCTCTGATACCAGTTGAAGGAAAAACTGGTTTTTTTCTTGTAGGATCTTTCAGATCTAATGAGATCTGGGATGAAATATTTCAAAAAAAAATATTCTATGATATTTTAGATCTAAGATCTATTAGATCTAATTCTTATTATTTAATATTAAATCTAAAATTAAATCTAAAATCATGAGGAATAGAGAAATACCTCTAGGGTAACTAGATTACCCTGTAGATGATCGCAGCAATGCCCGAGATTCTAAAATAGCCATGCAGTTGCCTAGCCTCTACTGGTATCCACTCGAGTAGGATCTGAATCATCTTCTCCTCAAAAATCTTTGCTCTAAAAATCAGATCTGGATCTGATCTGGAAGATCTTCAAAAGATCTTCTAAAGCTGGAGCAGTAGCTTCTCGACAAATCTCTGCAGCCTTCTAATCAGGAAGCCACCACGTCTTGGATAAGCACCAGATGGACGCCCAACCTCTTGGACATGAAGAGGGGAGGGAGAGGAGCAGAGGAGGCATGAAGAAGTGGAGAGGATTCAGGCTTTTGCTGGTTATTGAGTAGAGTCTCTCAACCCTAGGCGCAGACAGGGTTTAAATAGACCCTGTTGCGCCATGCAGTGCCACATCATTTGACCAATCAAAAAATTTTAATTAATTTTAAAAAAAAATTAATTGGTAGAGTGATGTCATTTGATCATATCAAATAAGAATCTCCATAATCCATCCTACTGTTGGCGCCAATACTGGATAAGCACAGTGAGATTGGTGCCCCACAGTCCAAGTTGATCAAGGGATCAGAGTCCTCATCTCATGGGACTCTATTCTTATCCACTTGGGGCGCATGCCCAATCTGAATATGGCACCCACTTTGAGGCTCAATTTAGCAGGTGGACACTCTATAAAATTTTTTTAATTATCTCTTGCCAAGTGTCCTTCAGTCCAAGGTCCATGGGTCAACGTTTGACCAATGTCCTAAAACGAAAATGGCAGGTGACAGGAATTAGCATGTGTTATCTTAAATTTATCTTATGAATTAAGATAAATTCTTTCTGAGCTGGACTAGCTCCAGTCAGACTGAGAGAAACCTTCTCAAGATTCTTTGGGTGAGTCAAATCACATTTGGTTCAGTCGAGATAGAAAAGATTACACGAGGAGAAAGTTAGGCTCAATCGTGTGCTAGCACGATTTCCTTGAACCTAATCGGATCTAATCCAAATCAATCAAACTGGGCTAGCTCAATTGATGACATCCAGACCCTAACTCTTATTTGTGTGACCCAGTTAGGTTTATTTCTGTATGGTAATGAGACATGTCGTGATCTCATCATCGACATCATCGAAACTCCTTTCGATGGATCAGAACTCTTCTGATTCAGACAATTAGAATGATCGATCATCAAGATCATTCTAATTGCTTTCAAAATCCATCAGTGGCACCTAACAGTATATGGTGGCAACCCATCAGAAATGAAGATGAACCTCTCGATGCAGCTACCTGTGTGATTGAGTTCCTCTATCATGAGTTCCGACTGAATTAGGGTTAAGATGAACTCGTCAAATCCAATATCAGTCATATGAATCAATCGATTGATCCGAATCTGATGTGAAACCCCAATGAATTTTTTTTTTTCATTATTTCACTCTACCATGGCCATGAGCTTAAGGACTCGATCTTTCGATCATCATAGGACTACTCCTCTCATCTACCGAGGTTGATAGATCCCTTCTTGGTGCGATCTGATTTTTACAATGAATATGCTACAGCCAACATACATCTCAGGATTTTGAATGGCTAGGAGACCGAGTTATAGTGTAGTCAAACTATAACACACTCAAGATGAACTATCAATGTACCTCAGATCGAAGAACTGGACACACAGCTGCAGCATCGAGCTAGTCATTGACGAGAAGGTAGACTTCCTTATGACTGCTCGAGGTGGTCACGCTCAGTACTCTCATTCTCAACGAATACCTATACTCTCGCTCTGGTGTCTCCACACCATAGACTCAAGACACATCTACCCTAAGGAAGCGATCGTACACCAACCTTCCAGATCGATCACCATTCTCGTGATGATCCTATGGTCAGGAGATGTTTGTGAGTTAGTTATGTAAATTCATGTCTTAAATTTTCAACTCTTAAAAATATGAATTAACATTCCTACTAACTCAAAGGATGTATCACAGACATAATGTATATAATATGATAGTAGAATAATCTTTTTATTTATTTATAATCAAAATTATAAATTTGTCCTTACATTTGTACAGGAATGCGTCAACCAATCTGGCATCTAGGGCACACATCTAACAGCTAGGTGGTGGCTCATATTTTTCAATCCCAAGTGAGATGATTTTGGGATAGGACATATCTATTAGGTCATTTACTTCTGTAATATATCCATCATCGTCAAAATCATCCATCCCAAAATGAGCCAGACAAGAATTTAATGAATTTTGAGGAAGAATTTTGGGTGTAGCTTCCTCTATTGTGCTATTTATTTATGGTCCCTGAAAAGTCTCAATTAATTTCATCATTTTATCAATTTCTTATCCCTTTCCATTAAAAAAAATGGATGATTCTAGGGCACTTGAGAATGGGACCATAAGTAGTAAAGTAATGATAGAATTGGTTCGTTCCAACATTTTGATTTTTTCCTAATATGTTTCTGCCTTAGTCAAATAATCTGTGTTGGACTTTTTCGTTGTGTAGGGTTGTTCTATGACTATTTTATTTTCGAGAGTCATAATTGATTATTTAAAAAAAGTTACAAAAATATTAAAACTTCTAGCCATATATTGTCACTACAAGAAAATAAGATTTTTAAGATGAAATTATTTACAACGTAAATATTTTTATCATAAATTAAGGTATTTGTGATGGAATACTGTTTCCATCACAAATAACTTAATTTATGATGGAATACTATTTTCATCATAAATAATCAATTATTTATGATGTAATAAGAATTTCATCCCAAATAATTAAGTATTTACGATGAAAATTATATTTGCATCACAAATAAAAATTATTTATGATACAAATTTTTTATCATAAATAATCAATAAAAAATATAAATTTTTAAAAATAAATAAATATTAGATTATTTATGATAAAAAATTTACATCATAAATAATAAAGTATTTATGATGTAAAAATAATATGCATCATAAATAATATATTATTTATGATGTAATAATTCTATTGTAAATAGTCAGTAAAAAATTAAAATTTTTAAAACTAAATAAATATTAAATTATTTATGATAAAAAATTTACATCATAAATAATTAAATATTTATGATGAAATAATAATTTACATCATAAATAATTAAATATTTATGATGAAATAATAATTTACATCATAAATAATTTATTATTTATGATGTTACTATAACAATGCAAATAGTCGATAAAAATTCAAAATTTTTAAAGCTACATAAATTATTTACGATGTTACTATAACAATGCAAATAGTCGATAAAAAATCAAAATTTTTAAAGCTATATAAATGCTAGATTATTTATGATAGAATATTTGCATCATAAATAATAAATTATTTATGATGTAAATTTAAATTTTAGCATAAATATTGATTATTTATGACACAAATTTTCAATCATGAATAATCAGTAAAAAATAAAAATTTTAAAAATAAATAAATATCAGCTTATTTACAATGGAAATATCTATTGCAAATATCTAATTATTAATGATGGAAATTATTTATACATTACAAATACTTATTATTTATGACACAAATTTTCTATTACAAATAATCAGCAAATTTAATAATTTTCATCAAAAAATAAAATTTTCTCCTCTAAAATTTTTCTTTCTAAAAAAAGTTATTAAAAATTTTTTTAAAAATTATTTTCAATGAAATTTTAGTTTATGTCACTAATAATAATTATTAGCGATAGAAAAGGTTATTCCGTTGCTAATAATTTTTATCAAAAAATAAATTTTTTTCACTAAAAATTAATAAAAAAATTTATAAAAATTATTTATGATGAAATGTTAATTTATGTTGCTAATAATAATTATTAGTGATGGAAAAATTTATTCCAATGCTAATAATTCCTATAAAAAAATAAATTTTTTTCTCTAAAATTTTTTCTCTCTAAAAAAATTAACAAAAAATTTAAAAAAAATATTTATAATAAAAAATAATTCAAATATTTTATGATTAATTTTTGATCATAAATTTTTATATATTTTATAACCAAAAAATTGATGCTAAATATATTTTACAATCAAATATATATATATATTTTTTTTTGAATATGATATAATTTTAAAATTTAAAGTCTATCTTTATCATTTATTATCTAAATAATTATCATTATAGTATTATCATAAAAGATCACCTTGATCTGGTAGCCATAGCTATGTCGATCAATAAAATTCGATTTCAACGGTCACGAATGATTGCATAATAATCTGATAGATAGAGACTATCGATAGATTTAAAAATTTATAATAATGATCTTGATGATGTTTATAGCATACTTTCAAAATTTTACTTTAATCGGACATCATTATCATGATCAATTTAGTACGGCATGATTTAGACTGTTAAATAAAAAATGAGTGATCAAAAGGCCAAACGTTATCCAATTATAAGGTGATTTTTTAGATAATAATCTTTACTACTATTTTAATTATTTATATAGTAGTAATCATAAAATCTAAACCTCACATATATAAACCATCCACATTAAGTAGATCTTACAAAGGTACAAGTATAATTGATTAAGGACTTTAAGAATGTGTATCAAGAGATATAAAGTTTTGGATAGTTTATGTATGTGTGGTTTGAATTTTATAATCACTGCTATACAAACGATCAAAGTAGTAGATCATTTATCTAAAAAAAATATCTTATAATCGAACGCTATTTGGCCTTTTGATCACTAATTTTTTATTTAACAGTCCAAATCATCCCGTGCTAAATTAACCATGATAATAATATTCGATTAAAGTAAAATTTTGATAGCATGCTATAAATATCTTCAAAATAATTGTTGTAGATTTTCAGATCCATAGATGACCTCTATCTATTAGATCATTATACAATCTTTCGTGACTATCAAAATCAAATTTCATTGATCGATATAGCTACGGCTATCAGATCGAGGTGGTCTTTTATGATAATACTTTAACAATAATTATTTAGATAATGAATGATGAAGATAAATTTTAAATTTTAAAATTATATCATATTTAAAAAAATAAAAAAAAATATATTCGATTGTAAAATATATTTGTGATCAATTTTTTGGTTATAAAATATAAAAAAAATTATGACTGAAAAATTGATCGTAAAATATCTGAATTATTTTTTAGAGAAAAAAAAATTAGAAGAAAAAAATTATTTTTTGATGAAAATTATTAGCAATGGAATAATCCTTTCCATTGCTAATAATAGTTATTAGCGATGAAAATTAAAATTTCATCACACATAATCTTTTTCAAATATTTTTATTAATTTTTTTAGAGAGAAAAATTTTAGAGAAAAAAATTTATTTTTTTGATGGGAATTATTAGCGAAGAAATAACCCTTTATGTTGCTAATAATAATTATTAGTGATGTAAATTAATATTACATTATAATTAATTTTTTTAAATTTTTTTATTTATTTTTTTAGAGAGAAAAATTTTAGAGAGAAAAATTTTATTTTGTTGGTGGGAATTATTAGTGACAAAAATTGGTATTTCATCACAAATAAATGATTATTAGTGATGAAAAATTATTTACGTTGCTAAAAGTCAAATAAATATTAAGGTTTCTCTGTCACTTCTGCCTGCACGCATTTTGGGTTCCCACATTTGCTCCCAACTTCTCCTGCTCTCGAGCTTCCATCAACCAGCTCCACCATCATTTTTTCGGGCTCCGCCATCGCTTTCCACCTGCCACCAACTTATTTTTTTTTTTGGTTGATTGGGCCACCGGTGAGTGGTGTCCGGTGCCCCCACTAGCACATGCTGGTGGCCGCCAGAGCATGGAGCCGCTGGTGGAGGGGAGGGGAGAGAGGGTGGGGAGGGGGTTCGGTCATGGGGAAGGGGGGCCATGGAAAGCAAAGGAGCGGCACCGATGGGTGTGCGAGGAGGGGCCGTGGGGTTCGCTGAGGTAGGGAGGAGGGAGGGGGGTGGGTCGTAAGGATCCGTCCGGCGTTGTTGGGGTGCAGGCACAGGAGCTGGGGGTTGGGGGGATGGTAGTGGGGGTTGGGGGGATGACGATGGCTCAGAGGAGGTTCGAGTGCTATGGGGTTGGGGGGATGGTGGCATGGAGGGCCATGGGGCTGGAGGGCGGGGGGCTTGCATGGGGCCATGGGGTTGGAGGGTGGAGGGGGTTGCGGGGGGCCGGAGGGCGGAGGGGGTTTCATAGGGTAGGGGATGGGCGGTCGGGGACGGCATGGGGGTCGGGGGGCCAGAGGGTGGAGGGGGTGGCACAACGGGCAGGGCAAGGCCGTGGGTGGCACGTCGGAGGGGGGTGGGTGCGGGTCGGCCACTGACGGAGGAAGGTCGGCTGGGGCTGGGAGGGAGGAAGGGAAGGGAGAAATGAGGAGAAATAAAAAAAATAAATAAAAAAATAATCAAATATTAATCAAATATTTTATTATTTGATTAATAATAAATATTTTTTTGTTATAATTTAATGCATATCTTTTTGCTTGTTATAATTTAATGCATATTTTTTTATAATTTAATGCATATAAAATATTATGATTATGATTTAATGTTTTAACTAAGATTAGCCGAATCTTTTAGTAAATTTTTAATGCATATGAACTGTTCGGTTAGGGATCTGGATCGGGATCCGATTCAGATCCAAATCACGATCTGGATTGGATCAATCAGGATCTGATCTGAGATTCGGGTCGGGATTCGATCCGGATCCGGATCACAGTCTCGATCGGATCTGATCAGAATCTAGGTCGGGATCTAGATCCAAGTTGGGATCCAGATCGAGATCTGATTCAGATCCGAGTCGAGATCCAGGTCGGATCTGGCTACATCTCTTTATTTTCATAAAGAGAAGTATGGTAGTAATTTAATGCATGCATTGATTTTCAGTATAAACTTAGAATATCTATAATTTTAATTTTCAAGATCGTATGTTAGAGATTAGATCCCAGCCTATCCCTGAGGGCTCGACCGCATCCATAGATGATAAGATCTTTGATCAAATGCTTGGTATGAGATTTTTATATGTTAGGAGGTTAGGGTATTGGATCAGAGCTCCCCTATCCTCACACTCGTCCCAGACTGATGTCCATGCTACCTGCGATGCCTGATTGATAGAGATACAGAGATAGACTACTGAGGATCGATAGTGGACTGATAAAGATCGACAATGTGCTGATGAGGATCGATAGCTGATGAGGCAGATGATGGAGCGGATGGCATAAATGGAGCAGGTGATGGAGCTGATGAGGTAGCAGTAGGTCGGTCCGAGCTCCTCCACCCGCTCTCCTTCTCTAGATGCTGATGCTTAATGGCCAGCAACTTGTTTTTATTTTTTTATTTTTATTTTAGATATCTTATAATTATTAAATTTATTTTTAATATAATGAAATGATCAAATTTATTTTTTGATCTCTTGTGTGAATTTTTTATTTTAATTTTATAGATTATAAATATAAATATTAAAAATATATATTTATAAATTATTTTATAAAAAATATTATATTTTAATTAGCAATGGAATTATTTACAATGGAAAAATGCATCACAAATAATTATTTATGATGAAAATTATCCATCGTAAATAATTTTGAAAATTTTAAAAATTATTTTTAAAATTATTTACTATGTAAATTTTTCATCATCAATAGTATTTTTTTATGATAAAAATATTGATGATAAAAATTTTTAGTCATAAAAAATAATTTATTTTATTTTTTAAAAAATATTAAAATTTTTTATTAAATTATTGGCAACAAAAAATTTTCATCGTAAATAATCTTATTTATAATGAAAATATACTTCTGTCATAAAAGATTATATTTATGATGAAATATTTTTTACTGTAAATAATTTAAAAAAAAATTATGATGCAGGTTTTTTATTATAAACAATATGTTATTAGTGATGAAATTAATTTTTCATCATAAAATAATATCTACGATCGTATTTTTAGCGATGCAGTATTAGCAATAAAATTTTAATCGTAAATAAGTATTTGCAACAGAAATTTGATATTTACGATGCTTTTTTGTATCGCAAATAGTCCTTTATGTTGTAGTGTGTCCCTTAGGATCACTCTTGAGCTAACTAGACAGTTCTCTTTCCTCCTTATTGAATGTGACCGCTAGCTGTCTGGTTTGAATCTTTAGTGCGGTTAAGAATTGCATAGAGGAGTGAAAGATCTGATTGTTGAGTTCTAGCCTATCTAATGCTTACTGAAATCTCTCTTCAAAAATTAGATCATAGTTAGTTAGAGAAGGTTGATATTATGGATAGAGTATATTACAATAAGGTGCATCCATGAATGTAGGTCCTTATGTTATCAGGGTAACTACTGGTTGTGGTTTCAATGAAAAATTTAGTTGAGCTCTCCAATCTGAATTATAGATATTAAAGTATGGGTTATTTTTTAGTCTGTAGGCCATTTGGATTTGATCTTGATAAATAAACTTAGGAAATTGGTGTATGGATGGGCATTCACTCACAAAGTGAGTGGGGCTCGAATATATTATGCAAACTTATTGCGTATAAAGAAAAAATAAAAAGAAGAGTGTCTGATAATCACTAGACAATCTAATCTGTGGGATAGTTCATCCAATCTACTATAAAGATCCATCTCAGATTGTTCTGATTATTCAAATATGCAATCAAGGGTTCTAGATTAGAGCAATCCTCTTTTGATTATTTTTTTTTAAATGAGAGGAGAGACAAGGAGAAAGAATTCTAAAGATAAGAGCCTAGAGGATCCTAGATTTAAGAGATAGATGAGAATTTTTTTTTTAATTACAAACAAGTTTTCAATACAAAAGAATCATAACTGAGATTTAGTCGAGACCAAGATAGCTCCTAACTGTTCCAAAGTCACCTTCAAGAACTTCAAGCTCAAAATCAACCAACCAAATTGGCTAGGTAAGTGTAAGATTGATGGAAAGCTCCCCGTGCTTTCACAACAGACCTAATTAGGTAACCACCGTTCTTCAAAACTGAGTTCCTGAACCACTTTTCTAGACACCAATTGGTTAGTCAAAGTTAAAGTCGGTCCAACCTTTCGGTTCTCTTGTCTTATTGAGCTCGAGTTTCTTAAGACTGATGTTTAATTGATTTTAAATTAAAGAATTAGATCAATACAATATGAAAGATGGTGGTTTTTGGGCTTAAAGTGATCAAATCCCCACCTCATCTTGTTTAATTGGGTTAAATGCTTTTAAATTAATTATGTAAAAATACAATGCAAATAAACTAGCTATCCAAACAAAAGATTTTTTTTTGTTTCTAATGTCACTATATGTATTATGAGATTTTTTTTTATTATGTTGAAACAACTATGCTAATGATCTCCGACAATGACATCAAAATTTGATGCACTCCTGTCGCTAGAGCGATCAAAAATAAAAACTAACTCCGATTCAACTATTGGGTAGAATAGCAAGAGTCGGATGTCGAATCTATGGGGATCAAAAGGCTAAATTGGTTCAACAAAATAAAAATTAAGAGAAGTAGAAAAGCTTTTAGGGAAAGTCTGCTTTTTTTTTGGAAGATATTGATGGTTGAAGAATAAAATTAATTAAAAAATAAAATTGGAGTAAAATATATGATAATGAAAGATTCAAGTTTTCAATTTTATCTTTAATTAAAGTCTTCATATTTTTTTTTGAAGCAATCATAATAATTAATTAAGATATTTTATCATCAGATTCAAGCATAACTTATCTCACCCGAGTATGAATCATATCTCCTGATCACGACTCGTCTCCTTACAGTATAAGTTATTCAAACTTGAATCATAAAATATCTTAAAAAAAGATTAAAAAAAATATATGAGTAAATCCTTACGATAGCTTATTTTGTTTGAGCATGGACTATATTTTTCCATCACGATGCATCTCTACGAATGCATAAGCTATTCAAAGATTAACTACATGAGCATGGATTACAAAAATTTGAAAGCAAACATAATATTTATTGATCAAAGGAAAGAGCTTATAAATTTTTCTAACTGTATTAAAGATAAATATAAAAAAATATTCAAGATAAAATATAAGATTGAAATTTAAAGACTTATTCTGCTTCCCTGAAGACTTTACCTCTAGCCGTATATGGGTTGCTCCCTTCTTCCTCCTCTCGCTGCAATGTTAGAGTAGAGGCTTTATTCCATGATGATTTTCAAGATGGAGGTATGAAAGTCATTTTATAAGTGCTAGGAGGAAGGAAGCTTTTATGTTTTCTAGATGTGAGATTAAAAATATGAATAAAAATTAGGAGATGGATGGATGAGGTTGAAGAATAAGAAAGAATAAGATAATTGGGAAGAGATTTTTCTAATCCAAACTTTCTTTCTAAAAATTTTTAAAAATATATATATATATTTTTTTTTATTGAATGCCGGACGTCCATCGCTTCGTCCAACTCCCGCGTTACGCCCTGCTCGCTATGCAAAGCTGCACGCAAGTCGCGGCTCCAGCTCACTTTACTCCCACATGTACTACACCCAGCTCACACATCCAACAGCACCCATGCACAACCATTGATCATGCGCTCACGTGCGCCCTTTGTTCCTCGTGGGTCCACCATGGAGCCCATTCCACTGGTCCCGCATCTTTGTTTCGAGCTCGTTTCGCACCTACATCCATGCTATGTCCTCCCTTATGCATGCCACGCATCTTCATGCATTCACCCGAAGCCAACATGGGTCACAGCCACACTTCCTAGAAAATCTCTCAAGACTCCTTTTCTCTCACACTCTCCTAAAAACCATGGGTCCCACTACCTTTCCACATTTCATTCATCCAAAATCTCTTATCATCTTTTTAAAATCTTCTCTCAAAATTTTCTCCCAACTCTCTACTCTCCCAAAATCTCCTTGATTTTTAATCTCACATGGTCCATGTCTAATGTGCGTCCGCTCTTTGTGCATTTCGCATGGAGACCCCGATAGTGAAAGGCACTGGGTCATGCCTGGCACGGCCTGATCTAGACCCATCAGGCATGAGACTAAACAGGCCGTACCTGACATGACCCATTACTAAATGAGCCTGTGCCAGATACAAAACGATTAGCCTCAAGCCCCAGTCCGGCACAGCCCTAGACCCGATGGGTGGCAGGCCGTGCCCGTTGGCCCATGAACCTCTTTTTTTTAAAAAAAATACAAACAGGCCATATCAGGCACAATTCGTTTTGATTAGTTACAGGCTGTTCCTAGCACTGCCCGTTTTGGTTCATTACGGGACATGCCTGGCACGGCCCGTTTCGGCCTATAACGGCGAAAAATGACTATTTTCGAGATTTTTTACTTTTTTACCCCTCTCAACAGTCATAAAATAGCTATTTTGAGGGATATTTTGAAAAAAAATTATAGATTCCTAATTTTCTATAAATAGCCCTCTCCTCTTCTATTCTTACCACACCACATCTACTCTTCTCTCCTTCTCTACTGCTACTATTTCTCTCTTCTAGCAATATTACAAGTATTCTAGCAATTTAATTTTTAGTTTATATTTAGCAAATCTTCAAGTGCTACACAAGAAGAGATCCTCATTGAGGAGTACAAGAGGAGGTCCTTATCAAGGAGCATAAGAGGAAGCTCACAAATCTCGATGCTATCTCTACTCAATTCCTCCACCTCTACTCAATTCCTTTATCTCCGGTTAGTTTTTATTTTTTGAATCATAAATTTAAAAATGGCATCTTATGATGAGAGCCATTTTGGTGTTCCTCTTATTTTTAAGGGAGAAAAAACTAATCCCATTGCTCCTACTCTCTTTGAAACTAGTCAAGGTCAAATCTCTTCCCGTAAGAGGATTAGTGCAATTTGGAAAGATTTTGAAAAAATTTTTGTTCACAGAGTCTGAAAAGTAAAATATAAAAAATGTATCAAATTTTATAGTTGTGCCAGCAGCGGGAGAACTGACCATTTGAGGAGACATCAAGAGAGTCATATGATGAGTAACTCTCATCTCCAAAGTACCCTTAATGTACAAGGAGATTTCTAGTAGGTAATTTTATATATAATCACAAAAATTTTAAAAAAATATTAGTTAAATATATAGTTAGGAATGAACTGTCTTTTAGTTTATGCGAGTCTTTTCATTTTAAAAAATATGTTCAATATTAATCCTACAGCCTGCTTACAAAAGAACTAGTAGGTGCACTTTTAGAAGGATAGCTATGATAATTTTTTTAGCAATGAAACAAAATTTAATTGAAACTCTCTCTACCTTAAATTCAAAAGTTTCATTAATTTCTGATATTTGGTTAGCATCAGTAGATAGTAATTATTTTATTTCTATTACTGCTCATTATATTGATAACGACTGAAATTTAAATAAATGTATTCTTGCTTTTCATTTTTTGATTTTTCACATTATAGACAATAAATTTTAAATGTCATTTACCAAATGGTATGTTCATTTGAAATTAATGATAAAATTATATCTATTACTTTTGATAATGTATCTAATAATAATTTTATTGTTACATTATTGAAGGACTCATTGCATCCCATTTTAAATGGCCAGTTGTTGCATATTAGATGTGCATGTTTTATTTTAAATCTTTCTGTACAAGTTGGCATAGGCATGATCGAAGATGTAATTTCAAAAATTAAAAATACTGTTTCTTTTATTTATGCTTCAAAAGCAAGACTTCAAGAATTTAAGCAACTATGTATAGATCATAATAAATATTTTAAAAAAATTAAACTTGATGTAATGACTCGTTAGAATTCTACATATAGTATGATACATGATGTATATCCATATAGAAACTTATTAAGTGCATATATTAATGATCGTGAATTAGATTTTATATTGATTGAAACTGATTGGACTAAAGATAAAATTTTAGAAGATTTTTTGGTTACCTTTTATAATACTACTAACATTTTTTCTGGTATTTATTATTCAACTTCATGTTTGTTTTTATAATAAGCATTTGATATTAGTAGGAAATTTGTAAAATATAAATTTGATGATGTTTTAATGCCTATTATTAAATAAATAGAATCTAAATAGAATGAATATTGGGATAAGGTATGTCCTATGTATAATTTAGCTACTGTATTTGATCCACGACTTAAATTTAGTGATGTGCTAATTTTACTTGATGCATATTATGAAAACATGATGCTGGAACTTTAACCTACTAAAGTTGAGATAACAAAATTTCTTTATGATATTTATGCGTTACATGATGAAAAAATTTATAGATCTAGATTATCAGTACAAAACTCTATCATTTCTTCTAATAGTTCTCATTCATCATTTATTTTTAGTTTTATTGCACATAGAAGATAGACACATGCTTCTAGTTCATCCATATCTTCTTCATCTGCTTTAAATAGAAAACTAGAATTTTATTTACGAAATAATCTTCAATCTGCATATGATGAAAATCAAATAGATAATTTAGATGTGTTAGCTTAGTGAAAAGGTGTTAAAAATTAACATCCTATTTTGTCTGCCATTGCACATGATATTTTAGCTATGCCGATGTTCATAGTAGCATCAGAATCCACTTTTAATATATGTCAGTGTGTTCTTGATGAAAAGAGAAGTCGGATGACCGATGAGATGGTAAAGATGTTGCTCTGCTTTAAAGATTGGTTGGATGTGGAAGCGAGGCTTCAAGATAAAGTGGATATTCTACTGCATCTTCTAATGAAGACAACACAAATGAAATCGATTATTAGTAGAATTTTTATCAAGCTAGCACAGAAGATCGAAGAGAGGATCTTGAAGGAGTTCAGTAAGAGAAGAGACAAGTTAGTATGATTTTTTTTATTTTTTTATTAATTATGTTAAGTTTTTTAATTATTGAGGTGAGTCACCTCTATAATTTTTTTCTCTCTCTCTCTCCTCATTGTACTTTGGAGGTCAGGCCTAACCCCCTCCCTCTCTATATCATTTTAATATTTATTAATAAACTGATAGAAGTCCATGCCAAACCCCCCACCTAACAAGGTGGCATTATATTTAAATCTCTAGTCTCCAATCTTTTTTAATTTATTCATACATTTTTTTATAAATTTTAAAAAATCCTAAATGGGTTGTGCCCAAATGGGCCGTGCCTAGGCATGGCCCAAACGGGCCGTGCCTGGGCATGGCTCGTTTCAAGAGGGTCGGGTTGGCATGCGTGCTGTGCCATGCCTAGCCTACGGGTTGTGCCGATCCAGGCCCTTATGGGCTGTGCCGGGCCTGAGCCGCGGGCCAAAAAATCTTAGCCCAGCTCAGCCCCCCTCTTATGGGCCGTGCCAGGCACGGCCCGGCCCGGTGCAAAGGCACAACCCATCTTGTACTGGGCCGGGCTATGTCAAGGGCGGCCTGGTCTGTTGCCCATCTTTAGACCCTGAAATGAAAACTCAGACTTACACATTATGGGCTTGGACTTTGAACTTGAGCTTCATTTTGGGCTTATTAACTGCAAATATTAGGTATTGGAGCCTTTGCTAGTCGATTTGTAAATAATTAATAATTTTTTAAAAAATATAAGAAGTATCAAATATAAAATAATAAAGATTAAATAGCATAAGCTCTAATACTTCTTACATAATATTTATTGCATTGATCAATTATATTGGAATGTAGTAAAATTTCTAAGGGATCACTTAGTGAGTGGATATAGGTGCTTGGACTGTACCAAATCACTATAAAACTTATTGTGTTTGTGTGTGTACTTTAGATTTATCTCTGTTGCATATAGTTTCACTTGAATTCACTATTAGATGGATGTCCTAGAAGCCAATATGGTTGACACATTATAATAAACCTAGGATATAATTCTGTACTTAATACATTGATTTGATTAATAAAATGATAAATTTATTTTTCATTCAAGTATAATGTATTCTTGAATCGTCTATAAAATTAGTTTTGATACATATTCTCAAGGTATTGAGAATTAGAGACATGTTTTTAATTTCTAAATACTCCCGATCATAGGATCATCATGAGGATGGTGATCGATCCAGATAGACTGACGTACAGATTGCTTCCTTCGAGATAGATGAGTCTCTGATCTACAGTAAATAAACACTAAGCGACGAATGTGGATAGTTGTTAAAGAACAACTAGTACTGAACATGACCATATAAGAAATCACTTGAATTTCTACTCGATCATCAGTGATCATCTCGATGCTGTAGTTGTGTGAATGATCCTTTGATCTGAGATTGTACTACTATCCACAGTGAGGCTATTGGAGTTTGACTGATACATAAACATGGATCTCAATGATCCCTTGTAGTGGATGTTGGTGATAGTTGGTCTACTGTAGGGGTAGGATACATATCAAGATAGGATCTATCAACTTTGGTAGAAAGGAGTAGTCCTATAAGATTTGAGAAGCTAAGTTCGAGAATCTGTGACCATAGTAGTATAATTGATAGAAAAGATTTTCCATAGAAGTCACAATTGGACTTGAGCTAATCGAATCTATTATATAACTGATATTGAGGTTTGATGATTTATCCATGACCTACCATCTAGTCGGGACTCATAATAGAAGGACTGAATCATATGTTAACTATACCTAGAAGTTCATTTTAGTTCTATTGGGTTGTCAATACATACTACTAGATATCACTAATGGATTATGAGAGCTTACTAGGATTGTTCTAGATCGATAATTTTTGATGAGTCAGAGTGAAATTGTTCTGACCCATTAAAAAGAGTTTCAATAATACTTTGATAGAGATCATTATATATCTTACTACCAAATAGAATTAAACCTATAGGATCACATAATAAAGAGATTAGGTCTGAAATTACTAATTGAGCTTATGAAGTATCAATTGGGTTTAGAAAAATCTGATTGGATTTAAGATAACCTTGCTAGCACATGATTGGATCCAATTTCTCTTTTCATTGAAATTTTTTATTTGATAAGATCATTCAAACTTAATTACCTGCTAATAATCTACATAAATTAGATTCATGAGACTCCAATTATTGAGTGTCTAAGGTTATGGATTAATTAAATTAGGATGCAAGTTTCTAATTAATTTTTCTTGATAGTTATTATGGGGCACCATCTTGATTTGATCAAGTTGGGCGTGTCCTATGATTAGAAGGCTTATTAATCTGATTTGGGGCATCCCTTGGGTGTAAAAGAGAGTGTGAAATAATGAGTGCAAAGGCTCCAAAAGTTGGTGCCTAATAGGATTCCTAATATAAGTTGAATAGCTTAAGTTATTAGAAAACCTACTGTAAGTAGGACTTGTATTATGAAATTGAATATGATTCAATCCTCATGCCTGTTTAAAGGGACCTCTCCTAAGGTCCCTAGAGCATCTAACCAGTAGCCACCCATGCCCCATAGAAGTCCCACACGCCCTCTCTTCCTCCCTCCTTCTCTTCTCCTTGGGCGTCCTCATGCCATAGCACTTGGGGAATCCCAAGTTCATCCTCATGCCCAAGGCTATTGGGCATTTCATATATTCCTGGTTGCTGGTATTTTGTAGCAATACAAAGTAAGAAAAAAAGGCAAGAGAAGAAGAGAAGAAGAAGATCAAGAAAAGAGATCAAGTGTTGATCGTGATCTAGACTTTGTTCAAATTCAACAGGCTGAATTTTCTTAGAGAAAAAAATTTAAATTTTAGAGAGTTGTTCCAGGCTGATCCCAAGTAGATACCTATAGAGGTTAGATACTTGTACGGTTATAAAAAAAATCTCTTCTCTTTCAGATCTAGATTTGAAGAAAAGGATTGCGAAACAGGTATATGAATTGATCACAATCTGAATTTTAGCATATATATCAATTTCAGCACATGAACTAGATCCTTGTTGTTTTATATTTTTATGCATGCATGATTCAGATTAAAAATATTTTAATCTTACATTCTACTGTGATATTTAAAAAAAAATTTTGAAATACACATGCATGCCCCAAACCTCGAATTCCAATAGTAGTTCCAGAGTTACGATTTTATATTGCTGAAATTGTCATACATATTTTGAAAAGAGTTTTAAAATCTAACTTTTTCTTGATATATGAGATGTATAGTGTTGGGTATAAAATACCCACAGCCGAAGTCCTCAGTAGAATCGACTACATGGCAACTCCGCCCGGACTCCTACGGGAGCCGGGCTCCGTCGCCGACAATTTCAACAGCGAGCAGACTCCGGCCGGACTCCTACGGGAGCCGGGCTTCGTCCTCAACTCCAACAGCTACAAGCAGACTTCGTCCGGACTCCTACGGGAGCCGGACTCCACCGACAACTCCAACCACAAGTAGACTCCGCCCGGACTCCTACGGAAGCCGGGCTCTGTCCTCAACATCAACCGCTGGTAAGCCTTGTCCGGACTCCTACGGGAGCCGGACCTCCCCTCTGACTTTAATTGCAGGGAGACTCCGCCCGGACTCCTACAGGAGCCGGGCTTCGTCCTCAACTCCAACAGCTACAAGCAGACTTCGTCCGGACTCCTACGAGAGCCGGACTCCGCCGACAACTCCAACCACAAGTAGACTCCGCCCGGACTCCTATGGAAGTCGGGCTCCGTCCTCAACATCAACCGCTGGTAAGCCTTGTCCGGACTCCTACGGGAGCCGGACCTCCCCTCTGACTTTAATTGCAGGGAGACTCCACCCGGGCTCCTACGGGAGTCAGACTTCATCCTCAACTCCAACAGATACAAGCAGACTTCGCCTGAACTCCTATGGGAGCCGGACTCCGCCGACAACTCCAACCGCAAGTAGACTCCGCCCGGACTCCTACGGGAGCCGGGCTTCATCCTCAACTCCAACAGCTACAAGCAGACTTCGTCCGGACTCCTATGGGAGCCAGACTCCGCCGACAACTCCGACCGCAAGTAGACTCCCCCCGGACTCCTACAGAAGTCGGGCTCCGTCCTCAACATCAACCGCTGGTAAGCCTCGTCCGGACTCCTACGGGAGCCGGACCTCCCCTCTGACTTTAATTGCAGGGAGACTCAACCTGGGCTCCTACGGGAGCCGGGCTTCGTCCTCAACCCCGACGGCTGCAAGCAGCCTTCGTCCGGACTCCTACGGGAGCCGGACTCCGCCGACAAAATCAACCGCAAGCAGACTCCGTCCTGACTCCTACGGGAGCCGGACTCCGTCCTCAACTCCGACGGCTACGGACAGACTGTGTCCGGACTCCGTCCGGACTCCCACGGGAGCCGGACTCCGCCGACAATTTCCACCCATCGCAAGGAAGATTCCGCCTGGACCCCTACGGGAGCCGGGCTCCGTCCACAACGTCAGCTGCTGGTAAGCCATGTCCGGACTCCTACGGGAGCCAGACTCTGTATCTGATTTTGATTGCAGGGGATTCACCCGGACTCCCACGGGAGCCGGGCTCCACCTACGACCCCAATCACAAGGAGGGCTCCGCCCGGACCCCTACGGGGGCCGGACTCCGACCGCTGCCGAGCTTCAGCCAACAGATCTGCACTCCCAGGCCATAATCACGGCCACGATCCTGCTCCACTTCCTGCGGCGGACTCCGCGCAGCTCCATCACTCCCTGACGGGCCACAGTAACGGTCGCAACACTGCTCCACTCCCTACGACGGATCCCACGCCCAAGCGGCTCCATTACTACCTGACAGGCCACGATAAACGGTCGCGATCCTGCTCCACCTCCTGCAACGGATATCGCACGATTCTCCCATCCGCTGGCAAGATGCGATAGCATCCGCACCCCACTTCCCGTGGCAGATTCCATGTGGCACGCCTCAGTGATGGCCACGGGTCTACTCCATTACTCCTCGCAGTAGATTCCTCCTGACTATGGGCGGCCCACTACCAGGCAGTTACAAACGTCGCCATCAATCCGTTACCTCCTCCGCCTATAAAAAGGGGGATCCAGATACGTTATTCTATAAGCTCATTTCTTATCTCAAAACTCTGCTAAATTCTCCGTTCGAGCACCCCATTCTTGTTGAGGCAGAGAACTGACTTGAGCGTCGGAGGGTCTTGCCGGAGCAATCCCACCTCCGGTTTAGACTTCCTTTGCAGGTCCCGGTGGCGACCACGGCTTTCCCAACTCCAGCTTCTCCGGCGCAAGCAGATTTTTGCACCAACATGATTGGCGCTAGAGGAAGGGCGTGTGTCTTCGCAGTACCCTTATTCTTAAAGGAGTGTTCAACGGAGCCACCTCCAATCGTCTCTCCGACACCCACTCCTAATTTTTTCCCGCGAGATCCACGCTCGATGGCTCCATGCAAGGCATCCACACGACGGTCTACGGCCTCCGCGGCCAGATCTCAGGCTCCGGCCTCCCCTCCTGTTTCTCAGCCTCCTCCTCCTCTAGCAGCGGCGATCGGCGCGGAGCAATTTGACTTGCTGGCACAGCAGGTCAGAGGCCTCATCGAAGCTGTGCAAGCAATGCAGCAGCAGCAACCGCAGGCGTCGGCGCATCCGGAAAGGGCATCTCCGGAATGTCAGAACCCGGTGGCGGGGTGGGCCACCTGGGCCAGCCGCCCCGTCCTTCCTGGGAAAACAAATCCGAGGGTAGAGAGCCCTCAATCGGACCACGACTCCACCCCTGGAAGATCCCTACCCCCGCTCTGTCAGAGGACCCTCGAGACTCAAAGTCGAGAGGATTTCCTGGACCGGAGGCTCCAGGAGATGAACCGACGGATTGAAGAACTCTGCCACGCGCCCCCCGCTTATGGTGAGGATATTTGCACTGACCCTCCCTTCTCTCAAATGATCATGCAGGAACCGATCCCGCCAAACTTCAAGCTTCCCCAGTTCGAAAGCTACGACGGGACTTCAGACCCGGTTGATCATCTGGAGGCCTTCCGGACGATGATGCTGCTTCACGGCGCTCCTGACGCCATCTTATGCCGGGCTTTCCCGTCTACTTTGAAGGGAGCAGCGAGGAACTGGTACTCGGCTTTGAAGTCGGGTACCATCTTTTCCTTCGATCAAATGAGCCACCAATTTGTGGCCCATTTTGTCAGCAGCTGGCACCCCTGGAAGGGTTCGGAGTCCCTCATCAACATCAAGCAGAGGGAAGGGGAGTCCATACAGGCCTACGTCAACCGCTTTAACATCGCGGCGTTGGAGGTCCGGAACTTGGACCAATCAGTTGCCATGGCCGCTCTGAAAGGTGGCCTTCAGAAGAATGATCTTTTGTTCTCCCTGAAGAAGAAGTACCCCAGGGATTTTGCCGATTTACTGGCTCGGGCTGAAGGATACGCCCGAGCGGAAGAAGCCTTCAAAATGAAGGATGAAGAGACAGCTAGGGAGCGGCAAGCGGGAGATTCGAGTAAGCCCGCAGTTGAGAAAAGGCCAAAGGAAGCCCGGCCGCATTCTCGATCCCCTCCTGGACATAAGCGCGCCCATACTCCACCCCGGGCACGCAGGCAGAGAAGCCCGGATCGCGGGGTTCGGCGGGGTTCCCCACCAGGGAGATTCCGCAACTACGCCCCCCTCAATGCCTCGAAGGCCCAGGTATTAATGGAGGTCAGAGAGCAGCTCCCTAGGCTGGAGAGGATGCGCACACACCCCGGGAAGCGCAACCCCAACAAGTTCTGCCTCTACCACCGCGACCACGGCCACGACACAGAGGAATGCATCCAGCTCCAGGACGAGATCGAGGAGCTCATTCGGCGAGGTCGACTCGACAGATTCATCCGCCGCAGGCCTGAGGGTAGAGGAGACCGGCCAAGAGCCCTTCCACAGCCTGAACCGTAGAGAAGGGAGGAGCAACCCGGGGACCGGCCTCCCATCGGGACCATCGACTCCATCACCGGAGGGCCTCAAGGAGGAGCGGGAAAACTGTAAATGTATCACTTACGATTTCACCTTGAATCTAATTTTTTTTCTACTTAACGTGCTCTTCCCACCTGGCGTGGATTTATTATGACTGGATATGATCCCTCCAAAAATAAAGCCATGTCAGGAACAGGAGGAGAACCTCGTCCTGACATGAGCAAAGTCAAAGGCCCGATTCTTTTAGATAGGATAGGGGGAGAGGCCTTACAACGCCCTAATGTGCCCCCACAGCCATGTCAGGAACAAGAGGAGAACCTTGTCCTGACATGAGCAAAGTCAAAGGTCCGGTTCTTTTAGACCAGATGGGGGGAGAGGCCTTACAACGCCATAATGTGCCCCCACAGTCATGTCAGGAATAGGAGGAGAACCTCGTCCTGACATGAGCAATGTCAAAGGCCCGATTCTTTTAGACCGGATGGGGGGAGAGGCCTTACAATGCCCTAATGTGCCCCCACAGCCATGTCAGGAACAGGAGGAGAACCTCGTCCTGACATGAGCAAAGTCGAAGGCCCGGTTCTTTTAGACCGGATGGGGGGAGAGGCCTTACAGTGCCCTAACGCACCCCCACAGCCAGGCTGGTAACAAGAGGAGAACCTCACACCGGCTCGAGCAAAATGGAAGGCCCGGACTCCTACGGGAGCCGGGTTCCGTTCACGACGCAAAGGAAGATTTCACCCGGACTCCTACGGGAGCCGGGTTCCGCCCACAAGGAAGACTTCACCCGGACTCCTACGGAAGCTGGGTTCCGCCCACAAGGAAGACTTCACCCGAACTCCTACGGGAGCCGGGTTCCGCCCACAAGGAAGACTTCACCCGGACTCCTACGGGAGCCGGGTTCCGCCCACAAGGAAGACTTCACCCGGACTCCTACGGGAGCCGGGTTCCGCCTACAAGGAAGACTTCACCCGGACTCCTACGGGAGCCAGATTCCGCCCACAAGGAAGATTTCACCCGGACTCCTACGGGAGCCGGGTTCCGCCTACAAGAAAGACTTCACCCAGACTCCTACGGGAGTCGGGTTCCGCCCACAAGGAAGACTTCACCCGGACTCCTACGGGAGCCGGGTTCCGCCTACAAGGAAGACTTCACCCGGACTCCTACGGGAGCCGGGTTCCGCCCTCAAGGAAGACTTCACCCGGACTCCTACGGGAGCCGGGTTCCGCCCTCAAGGAAGACTTCACCCAGACTCCTACGGGAGCCGGGTTCTGCCCACAAGGAAGACTTCACCCGGACTCCTACGGGAGCCAGGTTTCGCCCACAAGAAAAACTTCACCCGGACTCCTACGGGAGTCGGGTTTTGCCCTCAAGGAAGACTTCACCCGGACTCCTACGGGAGTCGGGTTCCACCCTCAAGGAAGACTTCATCCGGACTCCTACGGGAGTCGGGTTCCGCCCACAAGGAAGACTTCACCCGGACTCCTACAGGAGCTGGGTTCCGCCCACAAGGAAGACTTCACCCGGACTCCTACGGGAGCCGGGTTCCTCCTACAAGGATGACTTCAGCCGGACTCCTACGAGAGTCGGGCTCCATCCATGACTTCTGCAGCAAGGGTTAATGGTGGCAAAACCTGGCCAGCTAACAAGATCAGATGAAAGGAAAAAGCCCCCTCCCAACGACGTCTACACCAGGCTAGTCAAATGGCAAGAAAGATTTGGCAGACAGCGATATTAGTGCAGTGCGCGGATGAGGTAACGCAAAATGCTCTTTTTATTCCATTTTCGATATACACACTACAAAGCCAGGAAGGCCGAGGAAAGAAGGGCAAAACGACAAAAAGGAAGTAACTACATGATGAGACAGAAAGATAAAAAGAGCTCTAAGGAGGCCCTGCTCCCTCCGACCTAGAGTTATCTATTCCGTCCCTCAACCAGGACTGCCTCAGATTCTCTATTTCTCCTTCTAGCTCTTTCCTCTTCCGCAGCGCGTCCTGGAGCGCCCGACGAAGTTGCTGGCTCTCAGCCTCTGCCTCTCGACGCCTCTTCCTTAAAACTTCGGATTCCGCCTCCGCGTCCGCGACGGCCCGCCGCTCAAGTGCCAGTTGGATCTTCACTTGTTGCAGCTCGGCTGTCTTCTCCTCGAGGGAGACAGAAATCTCCTCAACAGTGCCTCTCAGGGCTTGGAGCTCTTCAGAATCTTGGGCGGAAGTAAGCTACGCCCTGTTAGCCAGCTGCCTCTGGAGACGAACGACTTCATCGGCCGCCGTCCGGAATCTCCCTTTATACTCTTCCACCTACCTGCGCCAGCTAGCCCGCTGCACGTCGTGGCTCATCTCGACGTCTTGAAGCTGCTTCTGAAGGTCGGAGACCTTCTGCGACCATTTCTGTTCATCATCGACCCGGGCCAAGAGCCGGGATGAATTTTCTTCCAGCTGGCCGATCTTCCTCTTCGCGGCTGACAGTTCCACCTTAAGGGCGCTGATCCTGGCTTCTTGAGCCCAAATTCGGTCGCTGGTGCTTTTCTTGCATTCCTCGAGTTCCTTTGCGAAGTTCGCCTTCCTCCGGCTGTAATCCATGATCGCCTTCACATGGAGACTCCAAAAGTGGGCGGCCTCAGCGGCGGCTTCAGAATGGCCTTCTCTCGATTTGCGGAGCTCGCCTTCCATCTTCTTCAACTTCTTCGTCAGGTGAAGGACCTCCTTTTTCAACCGCTGGATCGTCGATTTCAGCGGGACCCCCAGGGGCAAGGGGAGTGCTTCTGCAGGACACTGCCATCGGAAGGTAAAAGCGTCAAAGAACGACTCATTGCAAGAAGAAAAGCAGAAAGAAGGAGAAGGGGGGAAGGAGAAGCCGTCCACAACAAAAATTCGACTTTATTGAATGATTTTTGAAGAAGACAACAGAAAAGAAAAATTGCGACGAAGTAAAAGTACAAAGATCGGAGGTCTCAGACCTCAGGGGCGGGAGGTGGAGAACTCGGCGCGGGGGCTGCGACCGCAGTGGCGGCAGACGAGGGGCCGGCCTCGTCTTCAGACTCCTCAAGGAAGCCGAGGTCGAGTTCAGGGAATTTGCTGGCCACCTTCTCTTGGCAGAGCTCGAACCCCTTGATGAACGCCTCCTGGCCGAACTGGACATTCAAGTCCCTCATCTCCGCGGAGGCCTTGAATTTCTCCACCGCAAGGGCTCTGGCCTCCGAGACCAGGACCGGAGTTTGCTCGACCAAGTGGGCGACCTCGGCCTCTGCCTTCCTCGCTGATTCCTCCAGGGTCTGCCTCTCCTCCTCCCGGGCTTGCTTCTCTCTTTCCAAGTGTTGCTCCTAGATTGATTTTGATGATTACAAAGCAGATTGAAGGGATACAAATAATTTTAAATTGAAAAAGTCCTTATGCTCTTCAAGGGCAAAATCATAATTTTGCTAAAATCCTGATTTGATAATACCATTTGGTAGAACAAATGATTTGAAATCTATTGGTGAAAATTTCATTATTTTTGGACTTATATTTTTGAAGTTATGAAGGTTTGAAGTGCATGAGTCGACTCATGAGTCAACTCATGACACTATGAGCTGATTGGCACGCAAAAATTACCCATGGCACGCTGGATTTTTGGCTTGGCACGACCTGTGAGTCGACTCATGAGTCGACCCACAAGGCATGAGTCGACTCATGAGTCGACCTCTGCTGATTTGAGCCAAAAAATCCCAGAAACCAAATCTCTGGTCTTTGCAACAGAGGTCGACTCATGAGTCGACCCCTGAAGCATGAGTCGACTCATGAGTCGACCCCTGCGACAGAAATCATCCGCAACAGCTAGTTTTTTGCCCGTTTTAATTGCCTTTTATGCTTCCTAAAAATGCTCTAACGGCTCTTTATCTGCCTAATATGTTTTCTCTCATTTCTTAATGCTATAAAAAGGTTTCTAAAGGTGAAAGAAAACAAGAGGATCGAGAGACACAAAAGAAATACAATTGAGAGGATCCAAAATACAAGAGGTGATCAACGAGATACTCTAGAGAAAAGGAAAAGAGGATCCAAAATCTGCACGAGAGAGATAAGTGATTCACAATATACACGAGAGATTGTGAAAGAGATTCAAGAGCATTCAAAGAGAGGATTTCTCACGCCTATTGTTCAACCTTGATCAAGAGATCTTTCAAAGCCTTCAAGAAGTCTTCAATCAAAGATCATCTTCTTCTCAAGCATTCATTCAAGCGTTCATCCACCTTGAGAAAATCCAAAAAGAGATTCTTCATTTGAGTAAAATATTTTTATTGTTATATTCGCTCATTTATGGAGCTGTTATTGTATTAATTTGTGCTCTAAGCTATTTTACTCTTTGTGAGTATTTGTTCTTGTTTTTGGAGGATTTTCAAAACAAGGGAAGGTTGATCCGAACCTGAAATCGGAGTGTTTTGGGTTGACTTGTACCCGAGAAACAAGTAGACTAGCTTGGGATAGCTAGTGTCGGAGTTTCCGACGTTTGTATTCGGGTTGAATACAAGTATAGTGGATTAGAATTCCCAAGTAGGAGCTTGGGGAGTGGATGTAGGTGCAAGGTTGGCACCGAACCACTATAAATCCTTGTGTTTGTGGTGTGCTTTATTGTTTCGCTTTATTTCTTTATCATATCCTTGCATTCTTGCTTTAGGAAATTAATCTTGATTTAAAGTCTTTGTTCTCATTCATCATAAGTAATTGATTAAGCCTAAAATTTTTAGAAACCCAATTCACCCCCCCTCTTGGGTTGCATAGCTGGGCAACAAGTGGTATCAGAGCCCGGTGCTCTAGCCCTTCTTTGATCTAAAAATCAAAGAGCCAAAGATCTATGGCAACCCATGTCGGTACTTCTCTAGCCGAGGGGCAATCTACAAACCGACCTCTACTTTTCAATGGGTCTAATTACACCTATTGAAAAGCTCGGATGAAGATATTCATACAAGCACTCGATATGATATGTGGAGTATCATAGTGAACGGTCCTCACACACCCACCAAGATTATAGATGGTGAGAAGTCAACCAAACCCGAGAAAGAATGGGATGAGGTTGATAAGAAATTGGCATAATTAAATGCCAAAGCTATGAATGTTCTTTATTGTGCACTAGATGCAAATGAATTTAATCGCATTTCTACTTGTGCATCTGCTAAAGAAATATGGGATAGGTTAGAAGTAACCCATGAGGGAACAAATCAAGTAAAAGAGACTAAAATAAACATGCTAGTGCATAAATATGAATTGTTCAAAATAGAGCATGATGAGTCCATAACTGCTATGTTTACTCATTTTACTGATATAATTAATGGTTTGAAGAGTCTGGGCAAATCTTATACTAACAGTGAACTAGTAAGGAAGATTCTCAGGTCATTGCCAAGAACTTGGGAAGCCAAGGTGACTGCCATCCAAGAAGAAAAGGACTTGAATACTCTACCTCTAGAAGAGCTTCTTGGATCCTTGATGACTCATGAACTCAGCATGAAGCAACATCAAGAGGATGAAGTCAAAAAGAAAAGAATCATTGCCCTTAAATCCACAGCTTCGCCTGATTATGAAATGGATGACACTGAAGATGAAGAACAGGATGAAGAAATGGCACTCATCACCCGGAGATTTAAGAAGTTCCTAAGAAAAAGGAAACAGGGGATGAGAAAGAAGTCATTCACAAAAGGGGAACAAAGTAAAGAGAAAGAGAAAGATCAACCTCTTATATGCTACGAGTGCAAGAAGCCGGGACATTTCAAATCCGAATGTCCACAACTGAAGAAAGATCCCAAAAAGTTTAAAAAGAAAGCAATGATGGCGACTTAGAGTGCGAGTGATGACTCAAGCTCCGATGAGGAAACCTCAACAGAACAAGCCAACCTGTGCCTTATGGCATATGAAAATGAGGTAACTTCTGAATCCCCTAGTGAATTTACTTTTGAAGAATTGCATGAAGCATTCTATGATTTGATTGATGAATTAAAGAAACTAGAGATGAAAAATAAAGAACTGAAATTGGAAAATCAGTCCTTAGTGAAACAAGCTGAAAACCTTTCAATTAAAAAATCCATCTTGATTCAAGAAAATCAAAGCTTAAAGAATGAATTTAACAAGCTGAAACCTATAGTAGATAAGTTCACCTTAAGTTCAAACAAATTAAATATGATTCTTGATAATCAAAAAGCTGTATATGATAAGGCTGGACTTGGATATAATCCCTTGAAGAAATAAAAATTTCTGAAGAATATTTATGTAAATTATTCAAGTAACAAGTCTGCAAATATTACTTATTTCAAATGTGGTAGAATAGGACATAAATCATACACATGCCTCAAATCTGCAAACACAACTATAAAGAAAATATGGGTTCCAAAAGGAACCATTCTGACTAACCTAAAAGGACCCAAGAAAGCTTGGGTACCTAAGACAGAAACTTGACCTTTGCTTGCAGGTGTGTCTAGCATCCCAAGGAGGAAACAGGAAATGGTATCTTGATAGTGGATGCTCGAGACACATAACTGGTGATGAATCACAATTCATCACGCTTGATGCTAAGGATGGAGGGATGGTCACCTTTGGAGATAATGGCAAAGGAAAGATCATCGGGATAGGTAACATTGGTATCACTCCCTCCAAATACATTGAGAATATTTTATTAGTTAAAGGTTTAAAGCATAACTTACTTAGCATTAGTCAATTCTATGATAAAGGGTATAAAGTAGTTTTTGAATCATCTGTTTGCATTATGACTAGTCCTATTAACGATGGCATCAAATTTATAGGACATAGGCATGGCAATGTTTATATGGTAGATTTGAATGACTTAGCCAAATTAGACATGCAATGCCTAGTATCCTTGAATGCTAAAATTAATGAGACTAGTTGGCTGTGGCATCGTAGACTTGCACATATTAGCATGCATTCTCTTTCAAAATTAATTAAGAAAGAATTAGTTCTTGATTTGCCAAAACTGAACTTTGAAAAGGATAGAATTTGTGATGCATGCCAATTAGGTAAACAAACTAGAGTTTCATTTAAATCCAAAAATAATGTTTCAACTTCTAGACCTTTAGAACTCTTGCATATGGACTTATTTGGACCAACTAGAACCACTAGTCTAGGAGGAAAATGATATAGCTTTGTAATTATAGATGATTACTCTCATTTTACTTGGGTTTTCGTTTTGGCACACAAAAATGAAACTTCTCATATTTTCACTAAATTTCATCGAAAAGTCACTAATGAAAAAGGGTTTACATTTCAAAATATTAGAAGTGATCATGGAACTGAATTTGAAAATCAAGATTTTGAAAATTTTTGTGATGAAAATGGAATTGGCCATAACTTCTCTGCTCCTAGGACACCCCAACAAAATGGGGTAGTTGAAAGGAAAAACAGAACCTTAAAAGAAATGGCCTGTACCATGCTTTGTGAAAGCAACCTTCCAAGATATTTTTGGGCGGAAGCAATTAACACAGCATGTTACATTTTAAATCGTGCATTGATTAGACAATTTTTAAAAAAAAAACCCCCTACGAACTTTGGAAAGGAAGAAAACCAAATATTGCATATTTTCATGTCTTTGGTTGCCGATGTTTTGTATTAAATAATGGCAAAGAAAAACTTGGTAAATTTGATGCAAAATCAGATGAAGCAATTTTTCTAGGTTACTCCTCTACTAGTAAAACATTTAGAGTTTTCAACAAAAGAACTTTAGTAGTTGAGGAGTCCATACATATTGTTTTTGATGAATCTAACGATCTTCCTTCAAGGAAGAATGAGAGTGTTGATGATGCAGATCCACTAATAGAAGGTATGAAGGAAATCACTCTGAAAGATTCTGCAACTCCAGAAGACAAGGATCAAGAAGACAAACAAGATGAGAGAGGTGAAGAATTTCAAGAACAACCTCAAGGTACAAATGACCTACCCAAGGAATGGAGGTATGTTCACAACCACCCTAAGGAGTTAATTATTGGTGATCCTATGCATGGGGTAAAAACCCGTTCTTCACTTAGAGATGTAGTTAATCATTGTGCTTTTGTATCTCATCTTGAACCTAAAACTTTTGAAGAAGCTGAAAATGATCATAATTGGATTAATGCTATGCAAGAAGAACTTAATCAATTTCAAAGAAATAATGTTTGGACCTTAGTATCAAGACCTAAAGATTATTCAATAATTGGCACAAAATGGGTCTTTAGAAATAAATTAGATGAGCATGGAAATGTAATTAGAAATAAAGCAAGACTGGTTGCTAAGGGATATAATCAAGAAGAAGGAATTGATTTTGATGAAACCTTTGCACCTGTTGCTAGATTAGAAGCTATTAGACTTCTACTTGCATATGCTTGCTTTATGAAATTCAAGTTATTTCAAATGGATGTTAAAAGTGCATTTTTAAATGGATATATTGCTGAAGAAGTATATGTAGAACAACCCCCTGGATTTGAAAATCATGCTTTTCCTAATCATGTCTTTAGATTAAATAAAGCTTTATATGGATTAAAACAAGCACCTAGAGCATGGTATGAAAGGCTAAGCAAATTTCTACTAAATAATGGTTTTACAAGAGGTAATGTAGATACAACCCTATTTATTAAAAGAAATCAAAATGATATGCTAATTATACAAATTTATGTTGATGACATAATTTTTGGGTCTACTAATGAATCCCTTTGTCAAGACTTTGCTAAGCTTATGCAGGGAGAGTTCGAGATGAGCATGATGGGAGAACTCACCTTCTTCCTCGGACTCCAAATCAAACAATCAAAAGAGAAAATCTCCATCACCCAAAGCAAGTACACCAAGGAACTACTAAAAAGATTTGGAATGGAGAACTGCAAACCAATTGGCACACCAATGAGTCCCTCAAGTAAGCTTGACAAGGATGATGAAGGTAAATGTGTAGACTTAAAATACTATAGAGGTATGATTGGCTCATTATTATATTTAACTGCAAGTAGGCCTGATATCATGTTTAGTGTTTGTTTATGTGCTAGATATCAATCTAATCCTAAAGAATCTCATTTGAATGCTGTTAAAAGAATCCTTAGATACTTAAATGGTACTCAAACTCTAGGGTTATGATACTCTAAGGACTCACAAATTAATTTATTAGGATATTCAGATGCTGATTTTGCTGGATGCAAATTAGATAGAAAAAGCACAAGTGGAACTTGCCAATTTCTTGGAGTTAACCTAATCTCATGGTTTAGCAAGAAACAAAATTCGGTGGCACTGTCTACGGCTGAGGCCGAATACATTGTAGCCGGAAGTTGTTGTGCTCAAATCTTGTGGATTAAGCAACAACTCGAAGACTTTGGAATCAAACTTAATGAAACACCAATAAGATGTGACAACACAAGTGCCATAAATCTATCTAAAAATCCAATTCAACTCTCAAGATCCAAACATATTGAAATAAGACATCATTTTATAAGAGAACATGTTCAAAATAAAAATATAATTCTTGAATATGTTTACACTGAAAATCAATTAGCTGATATCTTTACAAAGACCCTTAGTGAGGATAGATTCTGTGAAATTAGGAGAAATCTAGGAATTCTAGATCCATATGCCTAAAATTTCTCAATTTCCAAAGAATTGATGTTAAAAACTCTTAGAGCTCAATTTCCAACATCTATCCTGATCCCAAAAGCTCAAATTTATCATTCTAAAAACTTATCTTTGAGCAAAACTCCTTCTCCCAAAATTTTAAATTTTTTTGGAATTTATTCATATTTTTCCTGATTTTCTGAACTTCATGAGTCGACCCCCATGAGTCGACTCAATGGCAAACTTGTAAATCTCACCAACTTCAAACGGGTTCATTGTTTTTATAAGGGACCCTGTTCGTGAGACGACTCATCTTCTCATCGTCCTCCTTCCAAAAGCCGACTTCTCAAATTCTTTTGCTCCAAATCCAAGGATCCAATTCGAAGCACTTCTCCCTCCTCCTCTCCACCAAAAATCGCTACCTTGGAAAGGGATTTTTTGTGCTTTCTCGCATTATTTGGAACGTGCCCTAGCACTTCACCGTTCTTCCCAAATTCACTTCTTTTCTCCACCAAAATCCCTCTTTACTCTCTTGTGATCCCTCCTCCACTCATTCACGTGTTCCTCCAAGTCTCCTTGCCTGCTACTATAGTGAATATGGCTCCGAAGATGAAACTTCCCCAAAGAAGAAAGTCAATCCGTGAGCCTGAAGAAATTGTTCGAAAGAAAAGGCATGCTCAGACTTCCACTGCTCCCACTTCAGTATCTGCTCAAGATCCCCCTCAATCCTCCATAAGCCCCAGTAAGAACCCTCTTTCTGATAGAAAAGTAGAAACCGGGAAAAATATAGATTTTCGGTTCTTTGAAGATGAGGGCTTTACTTTTGCTACCAAGATTAAAAACCAAGGATGGGATTTCTACTACTCCCTTAAGGAAGTCACCTATGTTGACCTAGTTAGAGAATTCTATCAGAACCTACAATATGGAAATGGGTCAGTGACTTCAACAGTCAAGGGAATTGATATCTGCTTGGATTCTAGGATATTGGGAGAAATATTACATTTGCCTAGTGAAGGTTATTCTTATATGGAACTCCCAGTAAAAGAAGAGGGGATCAGAATTATTTTAGGAGAAACTTATTCAGGAAGTTTAAACAAATTGGAAGCAAAGATTTTGTCTATTGAGATGAGGATCCTGCATCAGATGGTAACAAAGCTCTTCTTTCCTAGGAGTGGTAGGCATGATCTACTGTCTGGCAGAGATGTATGTATCATGTTTCATGTCATCACTCAGACCCCCCTGAACCTCCCTGCACTTATGATAGAGGCCATGAGAGAAACTTTGAACAGATCCAAGGCACACTTGCCTTATGGTATGGCCCTTACTAGAGTATTTAGGAGGTTTGGAGTAAGCTGTGAGGGGGAGGCACCTACCAAGCTATCTCATGTGGACACTTTCAACCAACACAGCCTGCACCGAATGGGATTTACAAAGACTGATGGTGGTTGGATCAAGGGCTCTGAAGAAAGAGCTGAGGATAGAGCTGAAACAAGAGCTGAAGACAGAACTGAAGGCAGAGTAGAAGAAGAAGGTCCATCTTCTCCTGTACATGACTTCAGGGCAGCATCACCAGATACCCAGTTCATTCCTGATACAGAGGCTGACCCTTCAAAGTTTACTAGGATGCCCACACCAGTGTATCAGCCAGAGAGCAGAGCACCTCATTCAGAGTTCAGACTGGCTGACGATCAGATAGAGCATATTTCATAGCGTGTGGCTACCTTGCTATCTAGCCAGTGGAGTAGTACTACTTTTGCACCTGGAGCCACGTCTTCTGATCAGACCATGACTCCTCACATATTCACTGTGATTCAGATGATGTCAGATCAGTCCATCCGGATTCAGCAACTTGAAGACACTGTCTGGAGATTGACTGGCAGAGTTCTTGACTTGCAGGGGCAAGTCCTTGCATTGGCTCGTCCCCAGCCACAGGAGTCTACTATTGAGGTCACAGACCTCACTGCAGAGGCTGGAAGGCTCAGAGGAGCACTAGAGGGAGGATATGAGTTACTGAGGAAAGAGATCCGAGGATCGAGTGAGCAAGCATCCACTCAGTTCACTGCTCTACTTCAATCTGTTTCCAGAGCATTGAACGTACTTGATTCCATCAGACTCACCCTTTCTGTTCAATCCTTAGCCTCTCAGCGTTCTCAGCCACCCAGTACATCTCGCTCTCCTGCTCGTGCCAGAGGCAGACGGGGTAGAGGACGCACTTCTGATCCATCAGCTTCTCATACCATATCTGATGACTCCGATCCATGATTTTGTCTTGATCATTACTAGATCCTAGGTGTTAGTGTTTTGTTCTAGGATCTGTATCTGAGGGCCATGTATTGACAATTAGCTATTTGACTTTTATAATATGAACTATGTATTGAAACAATTATGGTTTTAATGGAATCATCTTTTACTTATATTTCTATCTTTTTGTAATGATGTTGATCATATTTTGGTTATATATATTCTCCTTGTTGAAATATTATCTTCTCTTTGTTGTTGTTTGCTGTTAATAATTGCTGTATTAAGGGGGATCAAACATCTGTGATTAACTCTAAAGGGGGAGAAATTAAAGAATTTTTCAGAAAAAAGAGAAGTTAACCATGTTTGATGATGTCAAAAAGGGGGAGAAATTATTAAACAAAAATTAAAGAGAAATTTGGTATCAGACAGAAATTAAATAAAAAACCATCCATCAAAAGCCATCCATCAAAAGCAAAACCATAAATTATGAGCAATTAAAGAAAAAGCAAGCAAAACCATAAATTATGAGCAATTAAAGAAAAAGCAATCAAAACCATAAATTATGAGAAATTAATGAATGAATTGAAAATTTAAAGAACAATATCAAAAATACAATGCTAAGTACAATGCAAATAAGTAACTTTTAAATTACTTCTTTATATATGCTCTGATTTGCATTAAAAATTTAAATATGCTCTGATATACTTCAAAATTACAACTTGCTCTGTTACATCTCTTAAAATTTTATTTACCTTGATACATCTTAAGAAATTTATCTTACTCTGATACATCTTAAAATTTTTTTTAACTTGCTCTGATACATTATAAAACTTGCTCTGATACATTATAAAAACTTGCTCTGATACATTATAAAATTTTGCTCTAATACATTATAAAATTTTCTCTGATACATTGTAAAATTTTTCTGATAACTTTGTAAAATTATTTTTCTTGCTCTGATACATTGCAAAATTTATTTTTCTCTTGCTTTGATACATCTTAAACTCAAAATGATCTAATACAGTTTCCAAATCAACTCTTAAACATGCTTTGGCACACATAATTATTTTTTTTGTATCAAAAAGCAATTAAAGTACATAAGTATTTTTTTTGCTCTGATGCTAAAACTGAAATCAAATGAAAATGAAATTTTCAAAATATAGCTCAATCTGATAACAAAAACAAGTTTTCTGCTCTAACACCAAAATCACATAATCCAATGAGCATATCATCAAATCCTTAAGCAAATGGACAAATTATTTTTGTATATGACCATTTATATTACATGCCAAAAGAATCATACTCTTTTCAAGCATATACATCTATAATGCATTCTTTTGAAATTAGTGTTTCACATAAATACTTTTGTTCAAATATTTTGTCATCATCAAAAAGGGAGAGATTGTTGCTCCTAGATTGATTTTGATGATTACAAAGCAGATTGAAAGGATACAAATAATTTTAAATTGAAAAAGTCCTTATGCTCTTCAAGGGCAAAATCATAATTTTGCTAAAATCCTGATTTGATAGTACCATTTGGTAGAACAAATGATTTGAAATCTATTGGTGAAAATTTCATTATTTTTGGACTTATATTTTTGAAGTTATGAAGGTTTGAAGTGCATGAGTCGACTCATGAGTCAACTCATGACACTATGAGCTGATTGGCACGCAAAAATTACCCATGGCACGCTGGATTTTTGGCTTGGCACGACCTGTGAGTCGACTCATGAGTCGACCCACAAGGCATGAGTCGACTCATGAGTCGACCTCTGCTGATTTGAGCCAAAAAATCCCAGAAACCAAATCTCTGGTCTTTGCAACAGAGGTCGACTCATGAGTCGACCCCTGAAGCATGAGTCGACTCATGAGTCGACCCCTGCGACGGAAATCGTCCGCAACGGCTAGTTTTTTGCCCATTTTAATTGCCTTTTATGCTTCCTAAAAATGCTCTAACGGCTCTTTATCTGCCTAATATGTTTTCTCTCATTTCTTAATGCTATAAAAAGGTTTCTAAAGGTGAAAGAAAACAAGAGGATCGAGAGACACAAAAGAAATACAATTGAGAGGATCCAAAATACAAGAGGTGATCAACGAGATACTCTAGAGAAAAGGAAAAGAGGATCCAAAATCTGCACGAGAGAGATAAGTGATTCACAATATACACGAGAGATTGTGAAAGAGATTCAAGAGCATTCAAAGAGAGGATTTCTCACGCCTATTGTTCAACCTTGATCAAGAGATCTTTCAAAGCCTTCAAGAAGTCTTCAATCAAAGATCATCTTCTTCTCAAGCATTCATTCAAGCCTTCATCCACCTTGAGAAAATTCAAAAGGGGATTCTTCATTTGAGTAAAGTGTTTTTATTGTTATATTCGCTCATTTAAGGAGCTGTTATTGTATTAATTTGTGCTCTAAGCTATTTTACTCTTTGTGAGTATTTGTTCATATTTTTGGAGGATTTCCAAAACAAGAGAAGGTTGATCCGAATCTGAAATCGGAGTATTTTGGGTTGACTTGTACCCGAAAAACAAGTAGACTAGCTTGGGATAGCTAGTGTCGGAGTTTTCGATGTTTGTATTCGGGTTGAATACAAGTATAGTGGATTAGAATTCCCAAGTAGGAGCTTGGGGAGTGGATGTAGGTGCAAGGTTGGCACCGAACCACTATAAATCCTTGTGTTTGTGGTGTGCTTTATTGTTTCGCTTTATTTCTTTATCATATCCTTGCATTCTTGCTTTAGAAAATTAATCTTGATTTAAAGTCTTTGTTCTCATTCATCATAAGTAATTGATTAAGCCTAAAATTTTTAGAAACCCAATTCACCCCCCCTCTTGGGTTGCATAGCTGGGCAACACCAGGGCCTCCTGGAGGGCAGCTACTTCAGCCGTCTTCGCTTGGAGGCGAGCGACCTCGACCTGGCAGCGCTCCTCCGCCTCGAGGATGTCCCTCCTCATGCGGCTCACCGCCTTGATATAGGCAAAGAGCTGGTGCCCAATCTGCAAGGATGGATAGAGAATTAGAACAAAGGCCGAGTAGCCGTGTAAATAAAGATCCGCTCACCTCGAGGAAGGACCCCAAAGAGTCTCAAGCCCGCTGCTCGGGATCGACGCGGTCGATCCTCTCCACGACGTCGGACAGAATGCAGCCGTCGATCAGCTGCCTGATCAGATCCCTATCGTTGAAGGGATTCTCTGATCCCTCCTCGGAGCAGAGGGACTCGTCTGCAACGTTTCGGCGGCTACCCGTCCTCCGGGCCACCGATTTCTTTCTTTTCCCCGCGGTGGGCGCCACCGTAGGGCGAACCCCCAGAGCGGGGGCCCCGGTCGGCAGACTCCTCGAGGAAGCCCGGGGGGCCGTTGGCTCGGTGTCCGAGGGAATGTCGATGGCCGGGGCCGCTTGGACGGGCGCAGCTAAGCTCGTCTCCTCCGCCCTGGCCCTCTTCGCCGACCCAGAGGCCGCAGTGCCCTTTCTCTTGTGGGCCCTCATGCCCCTGGCAAGCAACCGCGCTGCTTCGGCGTCCATTCCTAAAAAAGAGAGAAAAAAGAGAAAAAAGAGGCAACACCAATCAATCAAGGTCATAAGTCAAAAAAAAAAAAAAAAAAAGAAGAAGAAGAAAAGAAGAAAAAGAGAGAGAAGGAAGAAGAGGTAAAGAGAAGAAGAGAAGAAAGGCAAGAAAAGATAAGATGAATACTCGCTGGATCTTGGGGACTCAGGCCGATGTTGAAAAGAAGCTGCTCCCTCAGAAGATTAGGAAGGGAAGGAGCGGGATAAGTTAGAAGCTTCTGGGCGGCCTGGAGGTCGTCCTCCCCCAGGCTGGGAGCCCGACGGATAGAATCTCTTAGAGAGCCCCAAGGGGGCAAGCCTAGTTCTAAGGTCGGGCAGTGGACGAAGAGGTATTTTCCCTTCCAATTGTGGATCGAAGAAGGGGCGCCTTTCTGCAACCCCTTCTTGCCGAACTGGGGGGAGAAGTACCACCAATCCTTCGTCGAAGGATGGCGCTTGAAGGTATAGAAGTGCCTGAATAAGGAGAGAGACGGCTGGACCTCGACTACGTGGCAGAGGGAGAGAAATCCTATCAAAAACCTAAAGGAGTTCGGGGCCACAGAAGCGAGGGAGATGTCCAAGAAATGGAAGAGGGCAGCAACAAAGGAAGGAAGCAGAAGCCGGAGTCCGGCACGAAATGCTTCCTGGTACAGACAGAAGCGACCGGGAGGGGGAGTGCTGGCCCGATCAGAGGGGCCTGGCAGCTCCAGGTCGTACTCTGGAGGAACTCCATACTGAACCCTTATCAGAAGGAGTTCCTCCGAAGTCAAGGAACATGGAATGGCGCCCGGTGCGAAAATCGGGCGGGGCCCAGCCCCAGATGCAGGTTCGTCCGCAGAAACAGGAACCTGGGGGTTTGAAGCAGAAGAACTCCCGGAACTACAGGGAGCGGAAGAGCCAGAAGACATTTTGGGTAGTCTCGAAAGGGGACTCTAAAGGACCCTAAGAAGGCGGACAGGAGGGGGAGCGAGAGACCGCAGGCTAACTCGGAGGGATGCAAAAAGTAATGACAGAAAAGAAGCCCCTAGGCGGTGAGAAGAAGGTTGGCACTAACCTATATCACTCTGAGGGACCTGAGGGATGAAAACAGGAGACGCCTACGGCTCGAGAAGACGCTCACTGAAGCAGGGCTCTCGAAGAGGAGACAGACGCTGGTGAGAACTCAGGAATGGAGTAGGACGCCCAAAGGTGGGAGGATGGGTTTAAATAGATCCTGGGATCCGGCACCATAATGATCGCAAATCCCCCCAGGCCAGTCCGCATCCGACATGTGTCCCACTCCCTCTGGCAGGCGGCTAAAAGCGGCTGACGGTTGGCAGAATTATAATTGCACCGTACCTAGGCCAGTGTACCTACGGGAATTTCGAAGCGACCCCTCGTACCGCTCCAATTCGAAAAGACTCCGGCACGCGCACATTTAATGCCAAAATATCTGGAGGCGGTAGTGCGCAGGATTCGAAGGGACAGTTTCGACTGTGCCCATCTCTCTCTCTGTACTTCCTTCGTTTGAGATTCAAACTCGAAAGTAGGGGGACTGGTGTTGGGTATAAAATACCCACAGCCGAAGTCCTCAGTAGAATCGACTACATGGCAACTCCGCCCGAACTCTTACGGGAGCCAGGCTTCGTCCTCAACTCCAACAGCTACAAGCAGACTTCGTCCGGACTCCTACGGGAGCCGGACTCCGCCGACAACTCCAACCACAAGTAGACTCCGCTCGGACTCCTACGGAAGCCGGGCTCCGTCCTCAACATCAACCGCTGGTAAGCCTTGTCCGGACTCCTACGGGAGCCGGACCTCCCCTCTGACTTTAATTGTAGGGAGACTCCGCCCGGACTCCTACGGGAGCCGGGCTTCGTCCTCAACTCCAACAGCTACAAGCAGACTTCGTCCGGACTCCTACGGGAGCCGGACTCCACCGACAACTCCAACCACAAGTAGACTCCGCCCGGACTCCTACGAAAGCCGGGCTCCGTCCTCAACATCAACCGCTGGTAAGCCTTGTCCGGACTCCTACGGGAGCCGGACCTCCCCTCTGACTTTAATTGCAGGGAGACTCCACCCGGGCTCCTACGAGAGCCAGGCTTCGTCCTCAACTCCAACAGATACAAGCAGACTTCATCCGGACTCCTACGGGAGCCAGACTCCGCCGACAACTCCAACCGCAAGTAGACTCTGCCCAGACTCCTACGGGAGCCGGGCTTCATCCTCAACTCCAATAGCTACAAGCAGACTTCGTCCGGACTCCTACGGGAGCCGGACTCCACCGACAACTCCGACCGCAAGTAGACTCCGCCCGGACTCCTACGGAAGTCGGGCTCCATCCTCAACATCAACCGCTGCTAAGCCTCGTCCGGACTCCTATGGGAGCCGGACCTCCCCTCTGACTTTAATTACAGGGAGACTCCACCCGGGCTCCTATGGGAGCCGGGCTTCATTCTCAACCCCGACGGCTGCAAGCAGCCTTCGTCCGGACTCCTACGGGAGCCGGACTCTGCCGACAAAATCAACTGCAAGCGGACTCCGTCCGGACTCCTATGGGAGCCGGACTCCATCCTCAACTCCGACGGCTACAGACAGACCATGTTCGGACTCCATCCGGACTCCCACGGGAGCCGGACTCCGTCGACAATTTCCACCCATCGCAAGGAAGATTCCGCCTGGACCCCTACGGGAGCCGGGCTCTGTCCACAACGTCAGCTGCTGGTAAGCCATGTCCGGACTCCTACGGGAGCCGGACTCTGTATCTGATTTTGATTGCAGGGGATTCACCCGGACTCCCACGGGAGCCGGGCTCCACCCACAACCCCAATCACAAGGAGGGCTCCGCCCGGACCCCTACGGGGGTCGGACTCCGACCGCTGCCGAGCTTCAGCCAACAGATCTACACTCCCAGGCCACAATCACGGTCACGATCCTGCTCCACTTCCTGCGGCGGACTCCGTGCAGCTCCATCACTCCCTGACGGGCCGCAGTAACGATCGCAACACTGCTCCACTCCCTACGACGGATCCCATGCCCATGCGGCTCCATTACTACCTGACAGGCCACGATAAACGACCGCGATCCTGCTCCACCTCCTGCAACGGATATCGCACGATTCTCCCATCCGCTGGCAAGATGCGACAGCATCCGCGCCCCACTTCCCGCGGCAGATTCCACGTGGCACGCCCTAGTGATGGCCACGGGTCTACTCCACTACTCCTCACAGTAGATTCCTCCTGACTATGGGCGGCCCACTACCAGGAGGTTACAAACGTCGCCATCAATCCGTTACCTCCTCCGTCTATAAAAAGGGGGATCCAGATACGTTATTCTATAAGCTCATTTCTTATCTCAAAACTCTGCTAAATTCTCCGTTCGAGCACTCCATTCTTGTTGAGGCAGAGAACTGACTTGAGCGTCGGAGGGTCTTGCCGGAGCAACCCCACCTCCGGTTTAGACTTCTTTTGCAGGTCCCGACGGTGACCACGGCTTCCCCAACTCCAGCTTCTCCGACGCAAGCAGATTTTTGCACCAACATATAGATAAATTTTAAAATCTAAAATTTAATTTTAAATTTTATTTTAGAATATATATTTGATATGTAAAAGTATGTATAGATCTGAATTTTGATCTAGAAAGAGTTTTAATTCATATTTATATAATACATAGATGCATACATGAAATCTAAAATTTTATATGATCTGAATTTTGATTCATATATGTGATATATAATTATATATTTAGATCATAAATTTATTTTTGATATAATCCATGATTAGTATATGAGATATATGATATCATGTAGTAGATTTGAATTTTATATAGATCTGAATTTTACATACATATATGCGATATATGTTTGTATGTTAAATCTGAAAATTATTTTTATGATTTAAAACTTACTTTCATGCAAAGAATTTAGATCTAAAATTTGATTTGAGAATCTAAAATTTATGTTTGTACATGAGGATTTTGGTTATGAAAAAATCATTAATTAGGTTATGCAATAGGATTGCATCTAAAGTTTTTGATTTGAGTCATATAGGTCTAATCTGATTAAGTAATTGATCAAACTGAGTCAAATACTGATTAGGCTCAGATCAATTAAGTTAAATGATCATGCAATTATTGTTGATCAAATCATTTGAATCCCATATATAGAATTGATTAACTTAAGGATCTAATCTGGCTCGATGGTTTAAGCCTGATTCGTTAGAGTTAACCCATTTGGATCAATTGATCTATTAGTGTCTAAGATAAGTTAATGAGATGTGATTATTTAATTGGTTCCATTCTCTTATCTGATCAATTTATTGGTGTCTGAGGAAAGCAACGGGGGGACCCCATCGATCTCCACTTACCTAGCTAATTTGGAAGATTGGATCTTAAATTAGGTTGCTTGACAGTTTGGTTTAGCCCATACCAGTTAGATCGATCATATGATGACTGATTGATGAGATGTAAACCTAAATCTCTCCATAAATATTAAGTCTATAGGTCTTCTATCATTGTATATATGCAGGTGTGCTACTGGCATTGATTATTCTCGACTGGTCACAGTGGTTCAGTTGCATCGAGAATACGCAACCACTCTATTAGCAAAGAGTTGCTCCAGGGTAAGGATGGGGTTGGGCCCAATAACTGTTAGGTGAGGGACCCAATGACGGTCTTGCACCTGCTTGTGAATGGTGGGTCAGGCTTAACTAAGAAGTGTGGGCAATAACTGTTAGGTGAGCCCACATGACTTAGAGACCAAGTCGCTGCAACATGCTTAGAGAAGCATCTGGGTAAAGAGTTGCTTACGCATCAGTGTGTATGTTACCAATAACGTTAGGTGAGGTGCATGTCATCGATGGGACCGCAGCACCCACTAGGAATCCTTTGTTGCGTTAGAATTTTTATTTTCTTCTCGAAGAGTGGAGGGATCCGATAAATTAGTGAAAGTTATTGTTTGTATCTTAAAGTCTCTAGAAGCAAATATAACATTAAGTACAAAAGTCTAACTTGAATCTCTACTCTCGCAGTTAAACAATATCAGCCTCAAATCCTCTAGCCCACATCCTTGAAACCAATCGTTTGACTGGTACCAATTATAAAGACTAGCTCAGAAACCTCAGGATTATCCTGACTTCCAAAAAAACTAGGTCATGTACTTGACCAAAAATCTATAGTACTACCAAACCATCCTACTGCTGAGTAAAGGGTTGCTTTTAAGAAGTGGATGGATAAAGACAGTTGGCTGAAGTGTTATATGCTGGCGTCTATGTCAAATGAGTTGCAATGCCATCATGAGTATATGCCTACTGCTAGGGCTATAATCACTCACCTACAAAAGTTGTATGGTGAGCAGAGCTGCATAGCATGCTTTGAGGTGTCCAAAAGACTCTTCAATCTGAAGATGCGCGAAGGGCAGTCAGTCCATGAGCACTGTATGACAGTGATCAAGGATATTGAGGAGCTTGAAAAGTTCAAGCTAGAAATACAAAAGGAATTGCAGATAGATTTGATCCTTCAATCTCTTACAAGTTCATATAGTCAATTTATTATAAATTTTCATATGAACAAGATCGATTGCACTATACCCGAACTGGTCAACATGTTGGTCACTACGGAGGAAACTTTGAAAAGTTCAAGGGGCACTGTTCTCACTGCGGAACAGACTTTTTCCAAGAAAAAGTCTACTGAAAAGAAGAAGGTAAAATCCGTTAAGAAGTAGAAAAAGAAGAATAGGCCAAAGAAAGAAGTTCCTAGCAAGGTCGAAGCAAAGAAAAAATATTTTCACTATCATGCTGAAGGCCACTAGAGGAGAAACTATCCAAAATATCTAGAGAGTCTAAAGATCAAAAAGAGTGATAAACCTTCTGAAGGTATGCTCATAATTGAATCTAACCTTATGATTTCTTCTACTTCTAGTTGGATATTAGACTCTGGCTCGAGTGCTCATATATGTACCTTAATACAGGATCTGATAAAAAGTAAAAGATTGAGAGAAGGTGACATGATCCTTCAGATCGATAATGGAGCAAAGATTGTTGCAGAGGCCATTGGCGCTTACCCTCTTCGATTATTATCTGATATTAGATTAGATTTAAAAGACTGTTATTATGTTACTGTAGCTAGTCAAAATTTAATTTTCGTATCTGTGCTAGCACAGAAAGATTTTAAAATTAGTTTTAATAAAGATTTTTATTCCATTTATTTATGAAATAAATCGGTTGTACGAAGTCTTTTAGTTGACAATCTTTATCACTTGCATGTTGATGTGAATGTGAACTTAAATGAACAAATAGTGAGTGCTGTAGGTCAAAAAAGATACAGAGATAAAATTAACCAAAAGTACTTGTGGCACCATAGACTAGGCCATATTGGAGAGAACATGATAAATAGACTAAAAAAGGATGGGATCCTTGGCTCTCTTAACCTAGAGTTGTATCCAGCTTGCGAATCCTGCCTTCAAAGAAAAATGATCAAGTTACCCTTTATAGGGCCACTAAGTTACTTACTCTGGTACACACCGATGTGTGTAGGCCATTTGATGTATAGATCAAGGATGGTTATACCTACTTCATTACCTTTATCGATGACTTATTTAGGTATGAGTATGTGTATTTGATGAAACACAAGTCTGAGGCCTTTGAAAGGTTTAAGAAATTCAGACATGGAGTAGAAAAATAAATAGGCAAATCCGTTAAGATTCTTCGATCTGATCGAGGAGGTGAATACCTTAGTCAAAAATTTTTGAGATATCTTAAGGACAACGGTATAGTCTCTTAATGGATGCCTCCTGGAATATCTTAGCTCAATGGAGTATCCAAAAGGAGGAACAAGATCCTATTGGATATGATCAGGTCCATAATGAGCTTCACTGATCTATCTTTATATCTTTGGGGACATGCCTTATTAACCGTAATTCACCTGTTGAAAGGATTTCATCAAAGTCCGTTCCTACCACACCGTATGAGATATGATTCGGTAAGAAGTCGAGTCTAGCTTATCTTAAGATTTGAAGATGTCTGGTCTATGTCAAGAGACAGATGACGGATAAATTAGAGGATAAATCTATTATAGCTCGCTTTACAGGGTATCCCAAAGAATTCATGGGATACTACTTCTACTTTCCACAAGATGATAATGTGATTATGAGTCAGAACGCTATATTCCTAGAAAAATAGTTTATCCAGGATAGTGGTAGTGGAAGGTTAGTTGAGCTCGAAAAGAAGGTCTCTGAAGAACCAAGAACTATAGATCCTCAGGAATCCATTGTCCATAAGCCAGTAGTACACGTTCCTTAACCACCTCATAGATCTAGAAGGATCTCCCGATCTCCTGAAAGGTACATGGGTATGCTTATAGAGGATATAAAAAAAATATTTCTTATAGGAGATAGGGGTCATAGTGATGATCCTATCACTTTTAACGAGACGATGTCTGACATTGACTTCGAGAAATGGTTAGATGTTATGAAGTCAAAAATTGATTCAATGCACTCGAACTAAGTCTGGACTTTAGTGAATTTACTTGAGGGTATTATATCCATTGGGTATAAATGGATCTACAAAAAGAAGATAGGTATCAATGGTAAGATAGAGACTTATAAAGCTAGTCTTGTGGCTAAAGATTACAGTCAGCGTAAGGGCATTGATTATCAAAAAACTTTTTCGTCCATAGCCATGCTAAAATCTATCCGCACTCTACTTGTTGTTACAGCTCATTATGATTATGAAATCTGATAGATGGATGTGAAAACTGCTTTTTTGAATGGATATCTTGAGAAAGATATCTATATGAAGCAGCCTATGAGTTTCACATCTAATGATGGTGATCACAGAGTCTGCAAGCTACAAAGGTCCATATACGGATTAAAGCAAGCTTCTCAGAGTTGGAACCATCATTTTGATGATGCAATTAAATCGTTTGATTTCATAAAAAATGAAGAGAAACTGTGTGTATACAAAAGGGTCAATGGGAGTGCGATAATATTTTTCGTATTGTACGTGGATGATATTTTTCTTATTGGGAATGATATTCCCATGCTGACCATAGTCAAAAGATAATTGTCCAAGAAATTCTCCATGAATGACCTAGGGGAAGCATCCTATATTTTTGGAATAAAGGTTTATAGGTATAGACCTAAATAGATGCTAAGCCTGTCACAAAAGCTATACATAGAGAAAGTGCTGAAGAGGTTCAGCATGAAAAACTTCAAAAGAGGACTTTTGCCTCTTAGGCATGGTATTAATCTTTTCAAGATGATGTGTTCGACCACATCTGAGAAAGTACAGCATATAAGTAGGATCCCTTATGCCTTGATCATAGAGAGCCTCATATATGCCATGCTATGTACTCGATCTGATATTGCCCTTGCTGTGAGTGTCACAAGCAGGTATCAGTCAAATCCAAGCGAGGAGCACTGGATAGCTGTGAAGAACATCCTTAAGTGCTTAAGAAGGACTAAGGATTTATTCTTGATCTTCGGAGAAAATTCTGAGTTGTGAGTCGAGGAGTATACTGAATCAGACTTCATGTCTGATCCTAATAATAAAAAGTCTACATCAGGATATATGTTTGTTTGCAATAGTGGCGCAGTTAGCTGAAAGAGTTCCAAGCAACCCATCATAGTGGATTCGACTACAGAGGCTGAGTATGTCGCTGCTTTGGATGCTACAAAACAAACCTTTTGATTCAAGAAGTTCATCATGAAACTTGGGATCATGACATCGGATGCCATACCACTCTACTGCGACAACAATGGAGCCATAGCACTTGCTAAAGAGCCAAGGTCTCATCAGAAATTGAAGCACATCGAGCGGCGGTATCACATCATACGCGACTACCTCAAAAAAAAATATGTCAAGGTGCGAAGAGTAGACTCCACGAATAATGTGGTGATCCACTAACTAAGTAGTTGAGCCAACTGAAAATGAAAATCCACCTTGAGAAGATGGGATTTAGATTTGTAGCCAATTGGCTTTAGTCCAAGTTAGAGATTGTTAGATGTATGTCCTGGAAGTCAATATGGCTGACATATTGTAATAAATCTAAGATATAATTTTATATTTAATACATTGATTTGATTAATAAAAAGATAAATTTATTTTTCATTCAAGTATAATGTGTCCTTGAATCATCCATAGAATTAGTTTTGATACATATTCTCAAGGTGTTGAGAATTAGAGACATGTATTTAATTTTTAAATACTTTCGATTATAGGATCATCATGAGGATGGTGATCGATCCAGATAGATTGATGCACAGATCGCTTCCTTCGAGATAGATGAGTCTCTGGTCTACAGTAAAAGGATATTGGACAACGAGTGCGGGTAGTTATTAGAGAACAACTAGTACTGAGTGTGATCATACAAGAGATCACTTAGATTTCTATTTGATCGTCAGTGATCATCTCGATGCTGTAGTTATATGAATGGTCTTTTAACTGAACATTGTACTACTGGCTGTAGTGAGGCTGCTAGAGTTTGACTGACACATAAACATGGATCTCAATGAGCCCTTGTAATTTATGTGGGCGATAGTAGGTCCATTGTAGGGTAGGATGCACATCAAGATGGGATTTATCAACTTTGGTAGAAAGGAGTAGTCCTATGAGATTTGAGAAGCTAAGTCTGAGAATCTGTAGCCACAGTAGTGTAATTGATGAAAAAAGTTTTCATAGAAGTCACAACTGGATTTGAGCTAATCGAATCTATTATATGACTGATGTTGAGGTTTGATGATTTATTCATGATCTGCCATCTAGTCAGGACTCATGATAAAGAGATTGAATCACACATTAACTATACCTAGAAGTTCATTTCAGTTCTACTGGGTTGCCACTACATGCTGCTAGGAGTCATTGGTGGATTGTAAGAGCTCACTAGAGTTGTTATGGATCGATAATTCTTGATGAGTTAGCGTGAAATTGTTTCGACCTATTGAAAAGAGCTTCAATGATATTTTGATAGAGATCATTGTATATCTTACTATTAGATAGAATTGAACCTATGGGGTCGCACAACAAAAAGATTAGGCCTGGAATTAGCAATTGAGTTTATGAAGTGTCAATTAGGTTTATAGAAATCTGATTGGATTCAAGGTAACCTTGCTAGTACATGGTTAAACCCAATTCCTCTTTCCGTTGGAATTTTTTATTTGATAAGATAATTTAAACTTAATTACCTGCTAATAACCTATATGAATTAGATTTATGAAACTTCAATTGTTGGGTGTCTAAGGTTATGGATCAATTAAATTAAGATGCAAGTTCCTAATTAATTTTTCTTGATAGTTATTATGGGGTGCCACCTTAATTTGATCAAATTAGGTGTGTCCTATGATTAGAGAGCTTATTAATCTGATTTGGGGTATCCCTTGGGTGCAAAAGAGGGTGTGAAATAATAGGTGCAAGGGCTCCAAGAGTTAGCGCCTAATAGGATTCTTAATGTAAGTTGAATAACTTAAGTTATTAAGAAACCTAATTTAAATAGGACTTGTATTATGAGATTGAATATGATTCAATCCTCATGTCTTTTTAAAGGGACCTCCTCTAAGATCCCTAGAGCATCCAACCAGCAGCCACCCACACCCCATAGAAGTCCCACATGCCCTCTCTTCCTCCCTCCTTCTCTTCTCCTTGGGCATCCTCACGTCATAGCACTTGGGGTGTCCCAAGTTCATCCTCACACCCAAGACAATTGGGCATCCCATATATTATTGGTTGCTGATATTTTGTAGTAGCACAAAGCAAGAGAGAAAGGCAAGAGAAGAAGAGAAGAAAAAGATCAAGAAAAGAGATCAAGTGTTGATCGCGATCCAGACTTCATTCAGATTTAGCAGGCTGAATTTTCTTAGAGAAAAAAATTTAAATTCTAGAGAGTTGTTTCAGGCTGATCTTGAGTGGATACCTATAGAGGCTGGATACTTATGTGGTTAGAAAAAAATTTCTTCTCTTTCAGATCCAGATTTAAAGAAAAAGATTATGAAACAGGTATGTGAATTGATCAAAATCTGAATTTCAGCATATGTCAATTTCAGCACATAAACTAGATCCTTATGGTTTTATATTTTTATGCATGCATGATTCAGATTAAAAGTATTTTAATCTTATATTCCACTACAGTATTTAAAAAAAAATTTTAAAACACACATGCATACTCTGATCCTCGAATTCCAACATTCACTGCACATAATTGTTTAAAATTTCAATAATCTAGTTCAACCCTCCCTCTTGGGTTGTCTAGCTAGGCAACATGAGGTATCATAGCTTGGTACTAAACTAGAATTTGATCTAACGATTAAGAGCAAAAATTATGACAATTCAGTTGGAAGGTTAATGAAAGGAATATGCCCTACAAGTCAATTGACTTATATATATAAGAATTTTTTTTTAATCTTTCAGACTTATGTAAATGATATTTTATATTAATAAAAGGTATTTTTTTCATCATGTGCTGCATCTTATATTTTTAATTAAGATTATGATGAATCCCATGGATCAGGACATTAGTTTTAGGGTTATGATGAGATCATACCTATGATACCCAAAACCCTAAAATCCTGATCTAGAACATTCCTAATTACAGGGATATTGAGTCGGGGATTGATGTTCCGAAAGAACTAGCACATCCTATGTATACTCGGTAGAGAGGGTAGCTGATCTCATAAGCTACTTATGTGAGACACTAATATAAAGGTGTGGATGCTCATTAGAGAATGAGTTCACTGAATTGATCCGACATGAGAAACATCTTATGAAATCTTAATGTCAACAGATGTTTCTCTAGTGGGGGTTGTGCATGTGGTCCTTAGACCTGAGACCATCATGGTACTTTGTGCATATGAAACCATAGTTTTGGTTCATACTCATTCATGACTTAGTCATATACGGGGTGTTCTAGATATGGTGGATTATATATGGACATTATGAGTGGGTCAACATGGAATTGATCACTCCTAGTAAAAGGAGATCGCATTCTACTTGTTCCGATCAAGAGATGATTCAACAAGACTTTGATCAAAGTAGAACAAAAATTAAAAAAGATTTATAATATTTCATTAAATGAATCATCATCTTATGATTGAGAGAAATATGAATATGAAATTGGTTTTGACTTGATTCCATATCCATAATCATATTCGGGATGCTAGATTATTGAATGATTGAATTGCATGATAACTCACCACTGAAGAATATTTTTGATATTTTTATCAAAAAATTTTATATCTTTCAGGTAGACATGATATACTTCTAGATGTCAATCATGTCTTGTAGGTTTTTATGAATTAAAGAGTTCAATTCATGAGTCAATTAGGAAGGGTTCTAATTTGACAACTTGGATATGCATTGGTTTGATCTAATTTGATTAGATGGGCTCTAATCAATTTGGGTCAACATAAATCCATACCTACTGCTGGCTAGATGTGAAATTTAAAGGATCACATACATCAAAAAATCAGTCAAGGATTTTATTTGATTTAATTATGGGATATTGGATCCATATTGGGTGCCTAATTGACAAGCTAGCACTTATTGGCTGACCCAAGCTCCTAACCTAATCTATTTGGGTTAGAAATCTTACCAATAAATTAATCAAAATTAAGTAAGACTTAATTTGATTAGTGCCTATTTTAATCAGCCTTAATTGGGAATTTTTTCATGATTTTAACATCATTTATCAAGAGTCCCAAGTTGGTAGGACTCTTGGTGTAAGGTGCCACATTATTTGGCGCAAGCATTGTGTGCATACAAGAATTCCTTCTCCAAATGGATTTTAGTCTGAATTTCTTTGCCATTTTAATTCTTATTTTATGAGGTTAAATTTCTAATTTTATGGGATTTTAATAAGATTAAAATCTATGGCTTATCGGGTGTGCAAATGAGGTCATGCATTTGGATTTTAGTGCATGAAGACTTGTTACATGTGAGAGGATTAGAGTCCTTCTCATGGAAGGATCTAATCCTAATTTTTGATGCCAACTAACTTCTCTCCTTTATCTTGTTTCATGCCATTTTTGAAGAATTTTAATGGGATTGAAATATCAAATTGGCATGGAGATAAAGTGGATAATGTTTGGCGCATGGGTATGGCGCATGGCACTTAATTTTGGCATGCAGATGGGCTAAGAGTCCTTCTGCACATTAATCACCTTTTTGATATAAGGATTAGAGGGCCAAGATTTAATCTTCACCTTTGGTTGAGTGATTTGACCAAGTCAAAACATATTTGGAGGGCCAAGATGGGGTCTTGGTGGTGCCAATTCTAGAAGGCTGAAAACTTCTTCGTGACTTTTCATGTATCAATTCTCTCTCAGGGTTTTAAATTAAATCCAAGGCTTTAATCAGATTATGGCATGGGATTTGGATGGCTTGGATCAGGTTTGACCTAGTCAAACAACTATAAGGGAGTCCGGTTATTGAAAAGAAGTTATACGACGCTTAAACGTCGTATGGATTCATAACACATAACAATAATCTTTCTGATTAAAGGACGTATTTGATATGTTAATAACCAAATTCAAGGCTTTTATGAATAGATATATTAGCATCTATTCATACGTTATAAATACCCTCCTTTGATCCGAATAAAAATCAGTCAAAAGTCTGATAAAATTTCTTCCTTTCCTTGTTAAGACAAGGTCTTGTAGTTTTAAGACAAGGGGTCTTCTTTAAGACAAGATCTTAGACTTCAAGACAAGGAGTCTTCCATTAGGTTAAGGGTAGGAAGATCCTTTTGAAAGGCTAAGAGAGGGGTTTAGGCTATTTAAGAGAGAGTTGGTGAAGGAGTGCTAGAAATTGGTCCTAGCAAGGCAAGATAGTTCTCGGGAGGAGAATTTGATAAGGCAAGGTTCTGTCGGAGTGTTTTCTTGATCCTGATTTCATGTGGATCACCTGTTGGAGGGTGAACATTGGGACACCTCATGAAAAAGAAAGGATACCGGATTCTTTCATTCTTCACCGATCTAAGATTTCATATCTAAACCTCACTTATAGGCATATATGTTTGATTGAATACACTAGGGGAGATCCTAGGCTTTTGATTTTTGGGTTTATTGGATTTTATAAGATTTTGAAATTCAGTCTTCCATTGCATGACCTAAAATCTAACAGTGGTATTAGAGCCTCCTTTGATCGATTCAATCAGATGTGATATTTATTGATTGTCAGATTTTGTTATTCATCATTCTGTAAGATTGCCCTGGCATAGTGGTGGATGTCTGCTATGTGGTTGATGGTTGTCCTAGAATGATGAAATAACAAATATTATATTTGTACATAATATTTTATGATTGATCGATCATATGCTATAATCATGAGATGGTTATGTAGTACATATATGATATGTTAAAATTAAACTCTTAGTAGCCTAGTATTTGAATAGTTATAATCTGATTGTTTGAAGCATGTAAGTTATTATCTTTGTTATATGCTATATGCTTCTTTAATAGAATGTACTTGAGACCAGTCCAAGCTCTCATAAAAATTATATTAAGTCAGTAGTAATAACAATAATTAAGCTTGTCGATTCTTGAAATGATTAATCCTTTGGTGTCTAGGAGTGTTTTCAAGTGCGGTGGTTATTTAATTGGTTTCGTTCGCTAGCTTGGCCAACTTTGTTGGTGTCTAGAATGAATCTTGAATTTGAATTACTTAATATTCAAAAATACTACTAAGGGGCCTTCTTTCTTGCTAGATCAATATTATATCAAGAACCATAGCAGGTTTGTTGTGTAACCACAAGGCTTACTGTAGGAACTGATATAATATAGCCCTGGTGCATACAAGATGCTTACGATAATTTTGGATATACTGCTTTGTTGTATTACCACAAGAGCAGTTATATTCAATTTTGACTGTATAGAAATGAAGGGTCATACTTAACTAGAATATTATAATTTGTTGTGCAACCACAAGACTATTAATGTTCTAGAGGCCAGGATAGACTTGAGAATTGCATGAGTTGCAATTGAAAAGAGTTTTCTACCTATGAACTTGTTAGAGTTTGTTGTGTAACCACAAGGCTCTTATGAGGAATTAGGATCTCAACCTCACTTGGATAACTCTATAGTATCCCGTTCATCATAGTAAGAGCTATGGTATTCGATAAAATAGTGGAAGACATAATTAGATACAAGATCTTGTTTAATTATGCTTGTCATCGTAGGTCGATCGCTTATGTTATGTTCTTTATTTATTGTAGATTAAAATGGCATCTTCATTATCACTGAGAGGCATCTTGGATGCAAATAAGTTGATCGGTCCAAATTATGTTGACTGGTTGAGGAATTTAAAAAATATACTCATATAAGAGAAGATCTCCTACATCCTTAACACCCCAGACCTGGGGCCATTAGGAGATGATGCTACTGAGGATGAAGTAGCCACATATAAGATGTGGCAAAATAATTTTCTTACTATCAAATGCATCATACTTGCCTCTATGAGTAATGATCTACAGAGGCAACATGGGAGCATGGATACTCACTCCATACTCCTCAACCTAAAAGAGTTATATGGAGAGCAGAGTAGAACTGCAAGGTATGAGATATCTAAGCAATTATTTCATGCTCAAATGACAGAAGAATCATCTGTGCAAGACCATGTACTAAAAGTCATTGACTTGATCACCAGTTTGGGTCAATTAAGTTTGGTGATGGATGGAGAGTTGAGTCAGGATTTGATCCTGCAATCACTCCCAAAATTATTTTCTCAATTTGTGGTCAATTTTCATATGAATAAATTGAGTGCTTCATTGCCTGAGCTATTGAATATACTCAAAACAGCAGAGAGCCATATTAAAAAGAATAAGACTCCAGTTCTTCTTATGGGCAAGACCTCTAAGAAGAAATCAAGTGTAAAGGGTTCAAAAAGGAAGCTGAACCCTAAAAGTGGTGTCATGAAAAGGAAGAAGGGAAAGAAAGCTTCTGAGAAGGATACCTGCTTTCACTGTGGCAAGGTAGGACACTAAAAAAGGAATTACAAGGTTTATCTTGCATCTATAAAGACTGGTACAAGCAATGCACCAAAAGGTATATATGAGATATATACAATTTTGTCATTATGTTCTTCTAATTCAGACTTTTGGGTATTGGATACCGCCTGCAGTTCTCATGTATGCAAGTCATTATAGGGGCTACAGAATCTTAGAGTTTTGAAGAAGGGTGACTTCGAGCTCTACGGCACTGGAGAGTCCATTCAAGCAGAAGTTGTGGGGACTTATCTGTTGAAGTTACCCTCTGAGAAGATCTTAGAGTTGGAGAATTATTATCATATACCTAAGATCATTAGAAATATTATTTCTGTATCATTGTTATTACAACAAAATTTTAAAATAAATGGAAAGGATACTAGATGCTTTATTTCTTTTTCTAATGAGCATATCTGTGATGGCATTGTTAATAATGGTCTCCTAATTTTTTCTCTTAATGATAATATTTTTCATGTTGATGAAAATAAGAAACGTAAGAGAGAATACATAAATAATACTTTACTTTGACATTTCCAACTTGGTTACATTAGTGAGACAAGAATTAACAAGTTCTACAAAGAGGAATTCTTTGAACCTTATGATTATGAATCATTAGAGACTTATGAATCTTGTCTTATGAAAAAAATAACTAAAACTTTATTTAATGGACATAGAGAAAGGAAAAATGAGTTATTAGGACTTGTACATACAGATATATATGGTCCTATAACAACTGAAGCTAAAGAAGGATACTCTTATTTTATAACGTTCACTGATGATTTATCTAGATTCGGATATGTGTATCTTATGAAACACAAATCTGAAACTTTTGATAAATTTAAAGAGTATCAAAGTATGGTTGAGAAACAAACTGGAAAGTTATTAAAATTTTTCAATCAGATTGAGGAGGAGAATATCTTTCTGATGAATTCTTAAACCATCTTAAGGAAAAAAGAATTCTCTCTAAATAGACCCCTCCTTATACACCATAGTTGAATGATGTAGCTGAAAGAAGAAATCGTACTTTATTAGATATGGTGCGGTCCATGATATGTCTTATAGATTTACCTATTTCTTTCTGGGGGTATGCCCTAAAAACTATCATATATATTTTAAATAAGGTAACTTCAAAATCTATGCTTAGCACTCCATATGAGTTATGGAGAGGTAAGAAGTCCAATCTTAAGTATCTTAAGATATGGGATTGTCCAGCATATGTCAAAAGAAATTTTGAACATAAGTTAAGTGCTAGGGCAAATAAATGTCTAATTGTAGGATATCCTAAAGAGAGTATGGGATACCTCTTTTACCATCCTATGAATAAAAGATATTTGTCAGTAGACATGCTATTTTCATGAAAAAGAAATTTATCCAAGAAAGAAGTGGTGGGAGAAATATTGAACTTGAAGAAGTTCAAAGTGAAGTACTAATTATTTCTCAACCAGATGTACCTATTGATAAGGTACAACCACAAGTTACACCTCCTCTCTATAGGTTAGATAGAGTGTGAAATGCACCTTTGAGGTATGGATTTGTTATTGAGAATAATAAAGCCCACATCATAGAAAATAATGAACCACTGACCTATACGGAAGCTGTCATGAGTAGGGACTCAAACAAATGGCTAGAGGATATGAAATCTGAAATAGATTCCATATACACCAACCAAGTATGGACTTTGGTTGATCCACCAGAGGGTGTTACCCCTAGCGGGTGTAAATGGGTTTATAAGAAAAAGATTGGAGTAGATGGCCAAGTAGAAACCTATAAAGCCAGATTGGTGGCTAAGGATTTCAAATAAAAATAGGACATCGATTATGATGATACTTTTTCACCTGTTGCCATGCTCAAATCAATTCGGATTATGCTTGCTATAGCTGCATACCATGATTATAAAATCTGACAAATGGACATAAAGATCATATTTCTTAATGGTTATCTTGAGGAAGAGGTCTATATATCCCAATCACAAGGATTTATCTCAAGTGGGAGACCAAATCAAGTATGTAAGCTTAAGAAATTCATTTATGGACTAAAGCAGGCCTCGAGGAGCTGGAACATCCATTTTGATGTAATAGTCAGAGAATATGGCTTCATCAAAAATATGGATGAATCTTGTGTATATAAGAAGACTAGTGGGAGAGCCATTGCCTTCTTAGTTTTGTATGTGGATGACATACTTCTCATTAGAAATGATATTTCAATGTTACAATCGGTCAAGTTATGGCTATCATCTAAGTTTTGCATGAAAGACTTGGGTGAAGCATCCTTTATACTTGGTATAAAGATCTATAGGGATAGATCTAAAAGGATGCTAGATTTATCCCAGTCAAGGTACATAGATCTTATGCTGAAAAAATTCAGCATGGATGGGAGTAAGAGAGGTTACTTACCCGTGAGTCAAGGCATACATCTCTCTAAAAAAATATCTCCTAAGACACTTGAAGAGAGGAAAAGAATGAGTTCTGTTCCCTATGCTTCGGCAGTAGGATCAATAATGTATACAATGCTATGTACCAGGCTTGATGTTGCATGTGCCTTAGGCATTGCTAGTCATTTTCAGGCTGATCCAGAAGAGGATCATTGGAAGGCAGTGAAGAATATTCTTAAGTATTTGAGAAGAACTAAAGATACTTTTCTAGTTTATGGAGGATCTGATCTAAAACTGAAAGGGTATTCTGATTCTAATTTTTAGTCAGATCCTGATGATAGCAAATCTACTTCAGGATATATTTTTACGCTGAATGATAGAGCAGTGAGTTGGAAGAGTTTCAAGCAGCAGACTGTAGCTGACTCAACCATTGAGGCAGAATACATTGCTGCAAGTGAAGCCGCCAAGGAAGCTATTTGGATGAAGAATTTCATTATCGAATTAAATGTTGTTCCTGAGATTGAGAGTTCAGTACCACTTTACTATGACAATACTGGAGCTGTTGCTCAAGCAAAAGAGCCAAGGTCTCATCATAAATCCAAACATATTCTAAGGTGCTTCCACCTCGTTCGTGAGATTATCGAAAGACAAGATGTAGTCATTGAACGAGTAGATACAAAGAACAATATAGCAGACCCATTCACTAAGGCTCTACCATAGCAGCAGTTTGTTCGCCACTTCGATTGTATGGGGTTAAAATATAAGAGCGATTGACTTTAGTGCAAGTGGAAGATTGAAAGGAATATGCCCTACAAATCAATCGACTTATGTATATAAAAAATTTTTATTTAATCTTTCAGACTTATATAAATGATATTTTATATTAATAAAAGATTTTTTTTTTGATTATATGCTGCATCTTATATTTTTAACTAAGATTATGATGAACCTCATAGATTAGGGCGTTGGTTTTAGGGTTATGATGAGATCATACCTATGAGACCCAAAATTCTAAAACTCTGATCTAGAATATTTTTAGTTACAGGGACATTGAGTCAGAGATCAATGTTCTGAAAGAACTAGCACATCCTATGTATGCTCAGTAGAGTAGGTAGCTAATCTCATAAGCTACTTGTGTGAGACACTAATACAAGGGTATGGGTGATCATTAGAGAATGAGTTCACTGAATTGATCTAACATGAGAAACATCTTATGAAATCCTAATATCAAAAGATGTTTCTCTAGTAGGGGTTGTATATGTGGTTCTTAGATCTGAGACCATCATGGTACCTTATGGATATGAAACCATAGTTTTGGTTCATACTCATTCATTACTTAGTCATGTATACGGTGTTCTGGATATGGTAGATTATATATAGAGTTTATGAGTAGGTCAACATAGAATCGATCACTCCTAGTAAAAGGAGATCGCATCCTACTTGTTCCGATCGAGAGATGATTCAAGAAGACTTTGATCAAAGCAGAATGAAAATTAGAAAAGATTTTTAATATTTTATTAATCAAATCATTATCTTATGATCGAGAGAAATATGAATATGAAATTAGTTTTGACTTGGTTTCATATCCATAATTATATTCGAGAAGCCGGGTGATTGAAGAATTGAATTGCATGATAACTCGCCACTGAAGGGTATTTTTGATATTTTTATCAAAAAATTCTATATCTTCTGGGTAGGCATGACATATTGCTAGATGTCAATCATGTCTTGTAGATTTTTATAAATTAAATAGTTCAATTCATGAGTCAATTAGGAAGGGTTCTAATTTGACAACTTGGATATGCATCGGTTTGATCTAATTCGATTAGATGGACTCTAATTAATTTGGGTCAATATAAATCCAGACCTACTACTAGCTAGATATGGAAACTAAAGGGTCACACACATCAAAAAATTAGTCAATAATTTTATTTGATTTAATTATGGGATACTAGATCCGGATTGGGTGCCTAATTGATAAGCTAGCACTTGTTGGCTAACCCAAGCTCATAACCTAATCTATTTGGTTTTGAAACCTTGCCAATAAATCAACCAAAATTAAGTGGGACTTAAATTGGTTAGTGCCTATTTTAATCATCCTTAATTGGGAATTTTTTCATGATTTTAACATCATTTATCAAGAGTCCCAAGTTGGTAGGACTCTTGGTGTAAGGTGCCACATTGTTTGGCGCAAGAATTATGTGCATACAAGAATTCCTTCTCCAAATAAATTGTAGTCCTAATTTTTATGCCATTTTAATCCTTATTTGATGAGGCTCAATGCCTAATTTTATGGAATTTTAATAAGATTAAAATCTATGGCTTATGGGGTGTGGAAATTAGGTCATGCATTTGGGTTTTAGTGCATGAAGACTTGTAACGTGGGAGAGGATTAGAGTCCTTCTCATGGAAGGATCTAATCCTAATATTTGATGTCAATTAACTTCTCTCCTTTATCTTGTTGCACACCATTTTTGAAGAATTTTAATGAAATTGAAATACCAAATTGGCATGGAGATAAAGTGGATAATGTTTGGCGCATGGGTATGGCGCATGGCACTTAATTTTGGCGTGCATATGGGCTAAGAGTCCTTCTGCACATTAATCACCTTTTTGGGATAAAGATTAGAGGATCAAGATTTAATCCTCACCTTTGGTTGAGTGATTTGACTAAGTCAAAACACATTTGGAGGGCGAAGATGGGGTCTTGGTGGCGCCAAGTCTAAAAGGCTGAAAACTTCTTCATGACTTTTCACGTATCAATTCTCTTCCGAGGTTTTAAATTAAATCCAAGGCCTTAATCAGATTATGGCATAGGATTTGAATGGCTTGGATCAGGTTTGACCTGGTCAAATAACTATAAGGGAATTCGGTTATTGAAAAGAATTCATACGACGCTTAAACATCGTATGGATTCATAACTCGTAACAATGATCTTTCTGATTAAAGGATGTATTTGATATGTTAATAACCAGATTCAAGGCTTTTACGAATAGATATATTAGCATCTATTCATACATTATAAATACCCCCCCTTTGGTCTGGATAAAAATCAATCAGAAGTCCGATAAAGTTTCTTCCTTCTCTTGTTAAGACAAGATTTTGTAGTTTTAAGACAAGGGGTCTTCTTTAAGACAAGATCTTAGACTTCAAGACAAGGAGTCTTCCATTAGGACAAAGGTTTAGAAAGATCTTTTTGAAAGGCTAAGAGAGGGGTTTAGGCCATTTAAGAGAGAATTGATGAAGGAGTGCTGGAAATTGGTCCTAGCAAGGCATGATAGTTCTCAGGAGGAGAATTTGATAAGGCAAGGTTCTGCTGGAGTATTTTTTTGATCCTGATTTCATCTGGATCATCTGTTGGAAAGTAAATATTTAGGTGCTTCGTGGAAAAGAAAGGATACCAACTTCTTTCATTCTTCATCGACCTAAGGTTTCATATCTAAACCTCACTTATAGGCATATATGTTTGATTGAATACACCAAGAGAGATCCTAGGCTTTTAATTTTTGGATTTATTGAATTGCATAAGATTTTGAAATTGAGTCTTCTATTGCGTGACCCGAAACCCAACAGTTCACTTATCGAAGGACAATCAACAATTAGGCCACTGCTTTTTAATGGTTCCAACTATACCTATTAGAAAGCTCGCATGCGTATTTTCATTTAAGCTCTTGATTATGACATGTAGAGTGTTGCAATCAATGGGCCACACACACCCACTATTGTAGTTGATGGCATTGCTTAACCTAAACCTAAAAAGGATTAGGATGAAGTAGACAAAAGGCTAGTCCAATTAAATGCCAAGATTATGAATGTGTTGTATTGTACCTTAGATGCAAATGAGTTCAACCAAATTTTTATATATAATTCAGCAAAAAAAAATTGGAATAGACTTAAAGTGACACTTAAAGACATAAATCAAGTAAAGGAATCAAAAATTAATATGCTTGTACATCAATATGAACTCTTCAAAATGAAACCTAGTGAATCTATCATTGAAATGTTCACACCATTCATTGATATTATTAATAGACTTAAAAGCCTTGGTAGGGCTTATTGTAACAGTGATTTAGTGAAAAAAAATTTTAGATCTTTAGCAAAGTCATGGAAAGCAAAAGTAACCATTATTCAAGAGGCAAAGAATTTGAACAAATTGCCACTAGAAGAGCTGATTGGGTCTCTGATGACTCATGAACTTGCCATAAAATAGCATAATGAGGAGGAAGGCTGTTAGAAGAAGACAATCGTCCTCAAATCTACTGCAATTGATGAACGTGATGAGGAGTCATTTGAAGATAATGAAGATATAGCCTTAATCACCAAAAAATGTAAGAAGTTTATGAGAAAAAGAAGATAAGGGTTCAAGAAAAGACCAATGCCTAAAGGAGAATCAAATAAGGACAAAGATAAGGAAAAGAAGCTGCCACTTTGCTACGAGTGCAAAAAGTTGGGACATTTTAGAGCTAAATGTCCAATATTGAAAAAAATCTTCAAGAGAACCAAGAAAAAGACAATGGTCATCACTGGGAGTGACAGTGATGATTTTGCCTCAGAAGGAGAGGATCAAGATGTTGTGAAATTGTGCTTAATGGCACAGGTTGAAGAGGTAATCCCTACACTATCCTCAAATTTTACTTTTGAGGAACTCCAAGATGTATTTCATGGGTTAATTGATGAACTGAGAAAAATGAGTATAAAGAACAAAGATCTAAAAAATAAAAACACTTTATTAACCAAAGAGAAAGAAGAAGCATTGCAAAACAACAAAATATTGTTAGAAGAAAATCAAGTTCTAAAAAATGAAGTGAAAAGACTAAAACCTTTAGTTGACAAATTCATATGTAGTTCTAAAAAATTATAAGTGATCTAAAATAGTCAAAAAAAAGTTTATGATAAGGTCGGAATTGGCTACAAAATAAAGAACAAATAAAAGATGTTAAAAAATTTCTTTACTAAGCCTTCATCCTCACACACTAACTCCCACATTACTTGTTTCAGCTATGGTAGAGTAGGACACAAGGCATATTCTTGTAACTCTAGAAAATCTGATGGAAAAATTATGAAAAAATATATCCCAAAGCCAATCGTCAGTCTATTGACGGTTGTGCTATTTGATGTAATTATATATGAATTAATTAATAAAATATTTATTTAATAATTTTTATCATAAGCTTGTACATCTTCTATATCGAACTTCTATATTATGATGAAAGTCCTTAGGACTATTTTAAATCGATAAAAGAGGATTTATCGTTGAGTCCTTAAATAAGTTCGTGATCAAACGATATGCTATTATCAGGATGATAGATATATCAAGTGGAGGTCATTGTGTGCCATATAGATTGGTTGTCCTCTTAACCAAGAGCATGGAGATGCTGGTATGGCATGCAGATGAAATGTATAAAAATATTTCACTCAATGTGACCAACATTGGAGCACTTTACTATCAAGAGTCACTCCGAAGGGATATAGGTATAAGTATCCCTCTGACTTGAAATCACCACGGTGACTAGCAAGCAACTCACTATGCTTTGATGCTGGACTACCTGAATTTCTAATTCATAATCGAAAAATTTTTGGGCATAGTCAAGTACTTATGAAGTTGATGCGTGAGTCAAGATGGAATTGACCACTCTAAGAGATTGGAGAGAATGCTTTGTGTTTCAATTTAGTAAGACCTTGGCCAGGGCAATCCTTGTAAGGAGTCATAGAATTTATTAGATTGAGATATATAATGGATGTACTATTAAGAGCTGACAGTTTAAACTCTAAGTCATCCTAGCATCAAGGGTCAAAGGGATAAATTATACGATAACTATATCCAAATAGGTTCTTGAGTATTGCTTTGCATACATTCGATCTATTCAAACGTCGGATATCAATGCTAGATAGTTACTCTGATTGATACAGAAATCTATTCTTATATTATTGGATTAGGTTCGAACCTATGGGGTCACATACATTAGAAGTTTCTCTTCGATCGCATGGCTAATCTGAAGAGTCCCACTGGATGGAGACTCTGCTGAAGAGTCCCATTGGATGGAGACTCTGGTGAAGAGTCCTATTGGACTTGGACTCTATCATTAATGAAGAATTAATTAGTGATTAGATCAATAATTAGCTCAATTTGATTGAGCATTAAAGTCTAGATCAGGTCTGATTGAATTGGATTCAATCAGGTCAAGTCTGATTAGGTTATGAGATGACCTAATCAGTAAGGGAGAAATGATCCTGATTTGATCGAATTTATGGCTCAATTAATTTATTATTTTGATCTAATTTAATTGAGATTATAAGAGTCTAACTAGATTAAGTTCATCATATTTTATTTGGATCTAATTGGATTAGGTTTGAAAAAAATCTAATTGGTTAAATCCTAGAGTCCCAGATGAATGGGACTCTCTCCCTTGTACCACCCAAAAGGTCTTATGCCTTTTCTCACCATATAAAATTAGTTTGTGCATGAGAAAATTAGAAGCTAATCCTTCTTTTGTCACCCTTTAAGGATAGGTTTTGATTGGTTTTGAATTGAATTCAAAATGGTTTAAATTTCAACGTAAAACCCTATCCCTATCCTTCCACATGTTGGCTTCTTGTGAAGGCACCCATTATATGCAAGAAAAGGAAGTGTTTTTGATCATTTTCTATGCCTAAATTTCTTTGGTAAGTCTCTTTTTAAGTCAAATAAGGATAAAAAAAAGTTAGAGTTAAATTGAAATTCAAAATAATTTGAATTGCAACAAACTCCAGCTCTTATCCTATCTAACCTGGTTTGTGCGACAACCATAAAAAAGCTACAATTTTGTGTATGAACAAGAGAGAGCTTTTCACCATGAGATACCAGAGAGAAAGAGGGGCCAAAAATCTTCTTTGGGGCATGTGGTTTGGGTGGGCTTCTATCTTCCTTGGCATGAACAAAGGAGGAGACCAATCTTCTCTCAGGTGAGAGATCTAGAACTGTTCTAGGATTTTTGGGTGAGAAAAACACCAAAGAGAAGAGAGTCTTTATCAGATTTTTCTCCACCATCCAGCATCCTCCACTGATCCATCTTCAACATTAAAAAAATTTGGGGTGATCGAAGAAGGAGATCAAGTCAGATCTACCATCAGATGCCAATTGCGCGAGCTAACACTCCTACGAAGGGCTGATCAGTCCGAGGGCTTCGTGTGGACCATCCATAGAGGCCGGACGCTTGTGTGGTTGCAAGTGATTAGAGAGGACTTCCAGATCTATATTCTTGATCATAGAGTTTTACTACCCATGCTCAGGTATTGGGCTCGAAATCCTAGAAGTAGTAGATCAGATCTATTACTAAATACTGTTTTTGGTTCATATGCTTGTCATTTTAGATTCAAATTTTTATGCATATAAATTCATATCATAGATATATTTATAAAAATTTTAAGATCAAATCTTATATATATATTTATAGATTAAATAGTTTAATCTAATATTTTTTACTATAAAAATTTTTGAAATGTATGCATGAAATTCCTGCGCATCCCAACAGTGGTATCAGAGCCACGGTTCGATATGACATGATATTATATGTATTTAGATCTATAATTTAATTTAGATTAGATCTGATATATGATATTTAGATCTAAAATTAGTTATAGATCTAATCACACAAATTGATATAAAATTATCTTGCTGTAAGGTTTACCCCTTATAGTGCAAAGGTTGTCTTAGTTTGTGCTAATCTTTATAAAATTTGATTTTAATTTAAAATATTTAAAATTTATTTAGAATAATTATTATCTAATTTTAATATGATCAAAATATAATAATCAAAATTAAAATAATTTAGATTAATCTAAATTATTTAGATTAGATGATCTGAATAGCGAAGTAATCAGATCGGATGTCACCAGACCGTCCGATCATAGGAGGTAATAAAGATTAGATCTCTTTTCTTTCCATTTAATTAGGCCTTCTTATGATATGTAGAGGTACCATTATGACTAAATCCCATGAAGATGAATGTGAAAAAAAAACTTTACTTTTCTGTAAAATCTTAAGATTGTGTATGTGATACATTATATGAAAAGTAATTACGTCTAATCTTTGCAAATAAAATCTAGAATCATAAACATATTTAGAATAATTCTAAAATAATTTATGATTGATTTTATTACTATTTATATAGAATTATTTTGATCTAAAATTAATATAATTATTGTAGTTTGCCTGTTGATTCGACTCAATATTGTTTGGGTCAACTCAAGACCTTGGTCAGTTAGCTCAATTTTTGTTGAATTGACTCAATAAAATAGACTAAAAATTATGATTAATAGTTCATCATCAATGAGTCAACTAAGTCTCGAAACTTAGTCAACCCATTGTAATGAGTCGACTCAATCCAAGGGTGAGTCGATTCAAGTTTCATATCTAAATGATTGTGCATAAAATTAATTATAAAATATTTTATAAAATTTAAAATTATTTTCAAATACCAAATCTCTACCGACGGTCTCAAACTTAATTGAGAATTAAGTTGAACCTATTAGATCTAGAATTATGAATTAAAGATCTAATATCATTCACATAAAACATGGGTGATGGATTTATTGGTTAGCTTGATCAGGTCCTCCTAATTGGGTTAGACCCTAGGATTAGAATCAAAGATTAAATGAACTAAGAAGAAAAATTAGATTAAATCAAGATTTCTCTAGAGCCAATACAATAGTTGTAGTGGGTTGAGTCCATGTCTTTGATTAGACCCAAATGGACTTTGATCTTAATCTCAGAGGTCGAACCCAAATCCATAAGTACATCTAATTGAAACTAATTAACCAACTGATGTCTAAGATAAGTTTGGTAGTCTTGATCGGTGATCATTAATTGAGAGCTACTAGCATAGATTGAGTCTATAACGAGTTAATAATATATCCCTCCCATCGATCTAACTTACCTGGCCAACATGGTAAATCAAGTTTTGATCAGATCGCTTAATGATTAGGGTTGACCCATGCTTACTAAGAAATTAGTTTGACTAATTTAAGTACCTCTAGTTCGACTTGTCTTTATCTTCGACATGACTTGATGAAGTTAGTGGAAGGATTGATGATTTGTCAGTAGGACCGGTTTGTTTTTAATCCACCCTGATCTAACTTAGTGAAGTCAGTGGAAGGATTAAGATTATCTAGTTTGTGCATTTAATTTTGTTAAATTATGTTAACCAAATCTTCTAAATTATTAGATCCATAAAATAAGCTAGTTATAGTGATAACTAGATCATAGCCTCCCATTAAGGTGAATGGTAATGGGTCTATTATTTTTGATTGACATTGCAGACGCCATTCGTCTGGTGTTTCTCTGAATGATAAAATTATTATTTTTCATATGATGACTCTATTGTACTATTGGGTATAAAATACCCCCCAACTGAAGTTCGTGATGAGAGTGACCCTCCGAGGATCCAACTGACTTTTGACCTCCGGCAACATCTCTTCAAACCTCCCGGGCTGCCGAGCCTCCGCCACACTCCCAAGTTTTACCGACGGGCAGGACCTCGCCAGTGTCGACCGGATTCTCCACGACGTCCGGGCTCCTACGGGAGCCGGACCTCACCCCCGATTCCAATTGCAGGTAGACTTTGTCCGGACTCCTACGGGAGCCGGACCTCGCCCACGACTTCACCTGCAGACTCCGCCCGGGCTCTTATGGGAGCCGGACTCCGCCCACGACTTCAGCTGCAGGTAAACTTCGTTCGGACTCCTACGGGAGCCGGACTTCATCCCTGACTCTAATTGCAGGCAGACTTTGTCCGGACTCCTATGGGAGCCGGACCCCATCCACGACTCCAGCTGTAGGTAAACTTCGTTCGGACTCCTACGGGAGCCGGACTTCATCCCTGACTCTAATTGCAGGTAAACTTTGTCTGGACTCCTACAGGAGCCGGACCTCGCCCATACTTCATCTGCAGACTCCGCTCGGGCTCCTACGGGAGCCGGACTCCGCCCATGACTCCAGCTGCAGGTAAACTTCGTCCGGACTCCTATGGGAGCCAGACTTCGTCGCTGACTCTAATTGTAGGTAAACTTTGTTCGGACTCCTATGGGAGTCGGACCTCGCCCATGACTTCACCTGCAGACTCCACCCGGGCTCCTACGGGAGCCAGACTCCGCCCACGACTCCAACTGTAGGTAAACTTCGTCCGGACTCCTACGGGAGCCGGACTTTGTCCCTGACTCTAATTGCAAGTAAACTTCGTCCGAACTCCTACGGGAGCCGGACTTCACTTCCAACTCCAATTGCAGGTAGACTTCGTCCGAACTCCTACGGAAACCAGACTTCGTCTCCAGCCCCAGCTGCGAGAAGACTCCATCCGGGCTCCTGCGAGAGCCGGACTCCAAGCTCCTTTTAGACGGGTAGCTAGCCATCTCTCTCCGCCAGACACCCCAGCCGAACTCCGACCGATGGACCTGGACCCCCTGGCAGGCCACAGCAACAGCCACAACTCTGCTCCACCTCCTGCGACGGATTCCACGCGGCTCCATCACTCCCTGACAGGCCATAATAATGGCCACGATCCTGCTCGACCTCCTGCGATGGATTCTACATGGCTCCATCACTCCCTGGCAGGCCATGATAATGGCCACAATCCTGCTCCACTTCCTGTGATGGATACCGCGCGATTCTTCCATTCTCTGGCAAGTCGCGACAACGGACGCCGCTCCGCTCCTCGTGGCAGACTCCACGTGGCACACCCCGGTGATAGCCTCGAGTCCACTCCACTACTCTCCGCAACAAACTCATCCTGACTCTGGGCGGCCCACTGCCAGACGGTTACAGACATCGCTATCAGTTTGTTGTCCCCTCAGCTTATAAAAGGGGGACCCCAGATATGTTATTCTCTAAGCTCTTATTTTTATCTAGAAACTCTGCTAAAATCTCTGTTCGAGCACTCTATTCTTGTTGAGGCAGAGAACTGACTTGAGCATCGGAGGGTCTTACAAGAGCAACCCCACCTCCGATTTAGACTTCTTTTGCAGGTCCCGACGGCGACCGCGACTCCCTCGACTCCAGCTTCTCCGACGCAAGTAGATTTTTACACCAACAGGATTGGCGCTAGAAGGAGGGCCTGTGTCTTTGCAGTACCCTTGTTCTTAAAGGAGCGCTCAACGGGATTGCCCCTGGGCATCTTTTTCGGTGCCCTCTCCTCCTTCCTCCACTTGGTCTTTGCCCGATGCCTCCCCGTAAGGCATCCACACGGCGATCCACGGCCTCCACGGCCAGATCTCAGGCTCTGGCCTCACCTCCAGTTTTCCAGCCTCCTCCTCCCCCTCCGGCAATGATGGTCGACGTGGAGCAATTTGATCTGCTGGCACAGCAGGTCAGAGGCCTCACTGAAGCTGTGCAGGCCATGTAGCAGTAGTAGCAGCCGCAGGCATCAGTGCGCCTGGAAAGAGTGTCACCGGAACATCAGAATCCGATGGTGGGGTGGGCCACTTGGGCCAGCCGCCCCATCTTTCCCTGGAAGATGAACCCGAGGGTGGAGAGCCCTCAATCGGATCACGACTCCACCCCTGGAAGATCCCTGCCCCCATTCTGCCAGAGGACCCTCAAGACCCGAAGTCGAGAGGATTTCCTGGACCGGAGACTCCAGGAGATGAACTGGCGGATCGAAGAACTCCGCCACGCTCCCCTCGCTTATGGTGAGGATATTTGCACTGACCCTCCCTTTTCTCAAATGATCATGCAGGAACCGATCCCGCCAAACTTCAAACTCCCCCAGTTCGAAAGCTACGACGGGACTTCAGACCCAGTTGATCATCTGGAGGCCTTCCGGATGATGATGCTGCTTCATGGCACACCCGATGCCATTCTATGCCGAGCCTTCCCATCCACCTTGAAGGGAGCGGCGAGAAATTGGTACTCGACGCTGAAGTCGGGTACCATCTTTTCCTTCGATCAAATGAGCCACCAATTTGTGGCCCATTTTGTCAGCAGCCGACGCCCTCGAAAGGGTTCGGAGTCCCTCATTAATATCAAGCAGAGGGAGGGGGAGTCCATTCGGGCCTACATCAACCATTTCAATGTCACAGCGCTGGAGGTCTGGAATTTGGACCAATCAATAGCAATGGCCGCTCTGAAGGGCGGCCTTCAGAAGAATGATCTTTTGTTCTCCTTGGAGAAAAAGTACCCCAAGGATTTTGCTGATTTGTTGGCTCGGGCTAAAGGGTACGCCCGAGCGGAGGAAGCCTTCAAAATGAAGGATGAGGAGACTGTGAGAGAGCGGCAGGCGGGAGACTCGAGTAAGCCTGCAGTCGAAAAAGGGTCGAGAGAAGCTCAGCCACGTTCTCGATCCCCTCCTGGGCACAAGCGTGTCCATACTCTTCTCTGGGTACGTAGGCAGAGAAGTCCGGATCACTGGGTTCGGCGGGGTTCTCCACCGAGATGATTTTGCAACTACGCCCCCCTCAATGCCTCGAAGACCCAGGTACTGATGGAGGTCAGGAAGCAGCTCCCTAGGCCAGAGAGGATGCGCACACACCCCGAGAAGCGCAACCCCAACAAGTTCTATCTCTACCATCGTGACCACGGCCACGACATGGAGGAATGCATCCAGCTCTGAGATGAGATCGAGGAGCTCATCTGATGAGGTCGACTCGATAGGTTCATTTGACGCTGGCCTGAGGGTAGAGAAGATCGGCCAAGGGCCCTGCCGCAACCTGAACCGCCAAGAAGGGAGGAGCAGTCCGGAGATCGGCCTCCAATCGGGACCATCGACTCCATCACCGGAGGGCCTCAAGGAGGAGCAGACCTTCCACGACCATGGAACTCGAGAAACCTGTAAATGTGCTACTCACGACTTTGCTTTGAATCAAAATTCCTTTCGACTTTGCATGTCTTTTCCTTTTGGCATGGATTTGTTACGATTGGGGATGACCCCTTCAAACAATTAAAACAAGGTCATGTTAAGAACAGGAGGGGAACCTCATCCTAACGTGAGCCAAATGAAAGTCTGACTATTTTAAGATCGGATCGGAGGAAAGGCCCATATAACGGCCCTTGGATGCCCCCTGAGCCATGTTAGGGACAGGAGGAGAACCTCGTCCTAACATGAGCAAAGTCAAAGGCCCGGTTCTTTTAGACTGGATGGAGGGAGAGGCCCTGCAATGCCCTTACGCGCCCCCATAGTCATGTTAGGGATAGGAGGAGAACCTCGTCCTAACGTGAGCAAAGTCAAAGGCCTGGTTCTTTTAGATCGGATGGGGGGAGAGGCCTTACAACGCCCTTATGCGCCTCCACGGCCACATCAGGAATAGGAGGAGGACCTCGCCCTAACGTGAGCAAAGTCGAAGGCCTGGTTCCTCTTAGATCGGATGGGGGGGAGAGGCCAAATAGTGCCCACATGTGCCCCCACAGCCTTGTTAGGGACAGGAGGAGAACCTCACCCTAACATGAGCAAAGTCGAAGATCTGATTCTTTTAGACCGGATGGGGGGAGAGGCCCTTGCAACGACCCTTATGTGCCTCCACAGCCCTGCTGGGAATAGGAGGAGAACCTCGTCCTAACCTGAACTGAGATCGACTATGTCAAGGATAGAGGGAGAACCTCATCCTAATGATGACAAGGACCCGGCTGCCCAACGAAATTGGATAAGGGGAAAAGTCCCCTCAATGGCACCTCTACACTTCTATGCGATCCCTTAAAAAGCAAGGGGAGGACCCTCACTCGAAAAGAGGAGAAAAAATTGAAAAGAAAAGTGACGAATTACGCCGGCAACAGACGAGAAACAAACCACACCAAAGACCTAAGGAACCTCGTCTCAACAAAGGCGGGAAGTTCCTACCAAACATCCCCGACCCCTAAGAAGGCTCTCGACACAGGCCAAGAAAATAATGACACCTTCGAGGTAATGCAGAATTCGGACCACCAAGCTCGAGCCTACGGCCACGGACGATAAGAAAAGCAAATCAGCGTGGCGATGATTGAGCACCTCCAAACGACATCGACGTCGGACAAGTCTTAAAGACAAAAGAAATTCGGCGGACGACAACTTAATACAACACACGGATGAGGTAACACAAAATCCCCTTTTCATTTCATTCACAAAATATACACTACAAAGCTCGACAGGCTAAAGAAAGAAAAGCAAAACGACAAGAGCAAGATGAAACAACAGAAGAAAAAATACATACATGGGAAGACGGAAAGACAAAAAGAGCCCTAAGGGGGCCCGACTTCCTCCGACCTCGGACTTTCGGCTTCGACCCTCGCCAGGGAATCCCTTAAACATTCAATTTCTACTTCCAATTCTCTCTCTCTCATTAATATCTCCATGTATCTTCGATGATATCGCTGGCTCTCGCTCTCCGCCTCTCGACCCCTTTTTCTCAGGACTTCGGATTCTGCCTCCGCATCCTTGACGGCCTGCTGCTCGCATGCCAGCTGGATCTTCAATTGTTGTAGCTCAGCCGTCCTCTCCCCAAGGGCGACAGAAAGCCCTTCTACAGTTCTTCTTAGAGATTAGAGTTCATTGGAATCCCGAGAGGAAGCGAGCTGAGCCCTATCAGCAAGCTGCCCTTGAAGACGGGCGACTTCGTCGATCGCCACCCTGAGTCTCCCTTTATATTCATCCACCTGCCTGCGCCAGCCAGCCCGATGCACGTCATAGCTCACCTCGACATCCTAAAGCTGCTGCTGAAGGTCGGAGACCTTCTTCGACCACTCCCGATCACCGTCGGCCCGAGCCAAGAGCCAGGACGAACTTCCCTCCAGCCGGCCAATCCTCTCCTGCACAGCTGACAGTTCCACCCTGAGAGAACTGATCTTGGCAGCTTGAGCCCAAATTCGATCGCTGGCGTGCTTCTTGTGTTCCTCAAGCTCCTTTGTGAAGTTCGCCTTCCTTCGGCTGTACTCCATGATCCCCTTCACGTGGAGATTTCGAAAGTGGGTGGCCTCCGCGGTGGCTTCAGAGTGACCCTCCCTCAACTTGCGGAGCTCGCCTTCCATCTTCTTCGATCTCTTTATCAAATGAAGAACCTCCTTCTTCAGCCGCTGGATCGTGGACTTCAGCGGAATTCCCTGGGGCAGGGGAAGTGCTTCGGCAGGATACTGCCATCGGGAGACCAAAGCGTTAAGGCGCGTCTCATTGCAGAAAGAGAAACAAAAAGGAGAAAGGAAGAAGGAAGAAGCCATCCACGATGAGAAATTCAACTTTGTTGATAGAATGTTTCTTAAAGACAAAGGGAAAAGGAAAATTGCAGTAAAGTAAAAGTACAGGGTCGGAGGTCTCAGACCTCAGCGGTGGGAGTTGGGGAGCTCGGTGTCCCTGGAAGAGGGGTAGCAGCAGCAGTAGCAACAGGAGAGGGGCCGGCCTCATCTTCAGACTCCTCGCCCAAGAAGCTGAGATCGAGCTTGGAAAATTTTCTGGTCACCTTCTCCTGGCAGAGCTCGAACCCCTTGATGAATGCTTCTTGGCCGAATCGGATGTTCAGGTCCCTCATCTCCGCGAAGGCCTTGAACTCCTCCACCGCAAGACCCCTGGCCTCCGAGACCAGGACCAAAATCTACTCCACCAAATTGGCGACCTCAGCCTCCGCCTTTCTCACCGTCTCCTCCGAGGTCTACTTCTCTTCCTCCCGGACCTGCTTTTCTTTCTCCAGGGCCTCTTAAAGGGCAACTACTTTAGCGGTCTTTTCTTTGAGGTGGGCGACTTCGGCCCGGTGATGCTCCTCCGCCTGGATGGCATCCTTCCTCGCCTGGTTCGTCGCCTCGATGTTGGCAAGGAGCTGGTGCCCAATCTGCAGGGGCGGCTAGGGGATCAGAACAAGGGTCGAAAAGCCAATTAAATGAAGACTTGTTTACCTCGAGAAAGGACCCTAGGGAGTTCCAAACCCGCTGCTCAGGATCGACGCGGTCAATCCTCTCGATGACTTCAGACAGAATGCAACCGTCGATCAACCGCTTGATCAGATCCCTGTCATTGAAGGAATTCTCTGGCTCTTCTTCAGAGCCAAGGGACTCTTCAACGATGGCTCGATAGCTACTCGTCCTACAGGCCACCGACTTTCTTCTCCTCCCCCTCTCAACTCCGGGCGCCTCTGTGGAACGGACCCCCAAAACGGGAGCCCCGGTCGGTGGACTCCTTGAAGGGGCCCAAGGGGTCGGTGGCTCGGAGTCCGAAGGAACGTCGACCGTGGGAGCCGTCTGGACAGGTGCAGTCGAGCTCATCTCCTCCACTTTGGCCTTCTTTGCTGATCCGAAGGCCGCAGCACCTTTTCTTTTGTGGGTCTTGAGGCCCCTGGCGAGCATCCGTGCTGCTTCGGCATCCATTCCTAAAAAAAAAAAAAATTAAAAATTGAAAATCAGCAGTGGGATGAAAAAGGAAGAAGTGACATGCAAAAAAAAAAAAAAGAAAAGAAAAAGAAGAGAAGAAGAGCGGAAGAAAAGAAGAGGAAAGAAAAGATGGAATACTCGCAAGATCCTGGGGACTCAAGCCGATGTTGAACAAAAATTGCTCCTTCAGAAGATTGGGAAGGGAAGGAGCAGAATAGTCAAGAAGCTTTCGGATGGCCTGAAGGTCGTCCTCCCCCAGACTGGGAGCCCGGCGGACAGAGTCCCTCAGAGAGCCCCAAGGGGGCAAGCCCAGCCTCAAAGTTGGGCAGTGGACGAAGAGGTATTTTTCCTTCAAGTTATGGATTGAAGAGGGAGCCCCTTTCAGCAACCTCTTCTTGCCGAACTGAGGGGAGAAATACCACCAGTCCTTCACCGAAGGGTGACGCTTGAAGGTATAGAAGTGCCTAAACAGAGAGAGGGATGGCTGAACCTTGACTACGTGGCAAAGGGAGAGGAACCCTATCGAAAACCTAAAAGAATTCGGAGCAACTGAAGCTAAAGAGATATCTAAGAAGCGAAAAAGGGCGACGACAAAGGATGGGAGCGGAAGCTGGAGTCTGGCATGGAACACCTCCTAATACAGGCAGAAATGACCAAATGGGGGAGTGCTAGCCCGATCGGAGGGGCCAGGAAGCTCCAGGTCATACTTCGGAGGAACTCCATACTGAACCCTTATCAGTAGGAGTTCATCCGAAGTCAGGGAGTAGGGAACGGCACCCGGCGCAAAAATCGGGTGAAGCCTGATCCCAGAAGTGGGTTCGTCTATAGGGTGGGGCTCCTGGGGGGCTGAGGCGGAAGAACTCCCGAAATCGCTAGAGGCGGAGGTGCCGGAAGATATTTCGAATGACTTCAAATGAAGACCCTAAAGGTCCCGGGGAAATCAGGCGGGACAAAGGATGAGAGGTCGCGGGAGACCGAATTAGAGGAATACGATAGAAGAAAATGGAGGAGAAAAGGCCCCTAAATGGCAAGAAGAAAAACAAAGGTTCTGGGACTAACCTAGACCGCTCTGAAGGATGCAGAGGGGCGAGGACAGGGATGACTCGAAAGACGCTTAGGGCCAAAGAAGATGCCAAGGAGGGTCAGGGCTCTCGGAGAAAAGGCGGATGCCGATAGAACTTTCAAGCGAAAAGGCGGGTTTAAATAGACCTTGGGATCCGACGCCATAATGATCGTGAATCCCCCAGGCTGACCCACGCTCGACACGTGTCCCACTCGCCATGGCAGGAGGCTAAAAGTGGCTGACAGCTGACGGAGCCATTACTGCATCGTACCTGGGCCAACGTACCAGCGAGAATTCTGAAGGGTCCCTTCGAATCGCCCTGATTCGAAAAGACTCCAGCTCACGCGCATTTAATGCCAAAATATTTGGGGGCGATCGTGCACAAGATTCAAGGGGATAACTTCGGTTGCAAAAATTGCTCTGTACTTCCTTCATTCGAAATTTGAACTCGAAAGTAGGGGGACTGGTGTTGGGTATAAAATACCTCCCAGCCAAAGTTCGTGACGGGAGTGACCCTCCGAGGATCCAACTGACTTTCGACCTCCGACAACATCTCTTCAAACCTCCCGGGCGGTCGAGCCTCCGTCACACTCTCAAGTTTTGCCGACGGGCAAGACCCCGCCAGCGTCGATCGGATTCTCCACGACGTCTGGGCTCCTACGGGAGCCAGACCTCACCCCCGATTTTAATTGCAGGCAGACTTTGTCCGAACTCCTACGGGAGCCGGACCTCACCCATGACTTCACCTGCAGACTCCGCCCGGGCTCCTACGGGAGCCGGACTCCACCCACGACTCCAGCTGCAGGTAAACTTCGTTCGGACTCCTACGGGAGCCGGACTTCGTCCCTGACTCTAATTGCAGGCAGACTTTGTCCGGACTCCTATGGGAGCCGGACCCCGCCCATGACTCCAGCTGTAGGTAAACTTCATCCGGACTCCTACAGGAGCCGGACTTCATCCCTGACTCTAATTGCAGGTAAACTTTGTCCGGACTCCTACGGGAGTCGGACCTCGCCCACGACTTCATCTGCAGACTCCGCCCAGGCTCCTACGGGAGCCGGACTCCGCCCATAACTCCAGCTGCAGGTAAACTTCGTCCGGACTCCTATGGGAGCCGGACTTCATCCCTGACTCTAATTGCAGGTAAACTTTGTCCGGACTCCTATGGGAGTTGGACCTCACCCACGACTTCACCTACAGACTCCGCCCGGGCTCCTACGGGAGCCAGACTCCACCCACGACTCCAGCTGTAGGTAAACTTCGTCCGGACTCCTATGGAAGCCAGACTTCGTCCCTGACTCTAATTGCAAGTAAACTTCATCCAGACTCCTACGGAAGCCGGACTTCACTTCCAACTCCAATTGCAGGTAGACTTCGCCCGAACTCCTACAGGAACCAGACTTCATCTCCAGCCCCGGCTGCGAGAAGACTCCATCCGGGCTCCTGCGAGAGCCGGACTCCAAGCTCCTTTCAGACGGGTAGCTAGCCACCTCTCTCCGCCAGACACCCTAGCCAAACTCCGACCGATGGACCTGGACCCCCTGGCAGGCCATAGCAACAGCCACGACTCTGCTCCACCTCCTGCGATGGATTCCACGCGGCTCCATCACTCCCTGGCAGGCCATAATAATGGCCACGATCCTGCTCCACCTCCTACGATGGATTCTATGTGGCTCCATCACTCCCTGGCAGGCCATGATAATGGCCATGATCCTGCTCTACTTCCTACGACGGATACCGTGCGATTCTTCCATTCTCTGGCAAGTCGTGACAACGGACGCCGCTCCGCTCCCCGTGGCAGACTCCACGTGGCACACCCCAGTGATAGCCATGGGTCCACTCCACTACTCTCCGCAACAAACTCATCCTGACTCTGGGCGGCCCACTGCCAGACGGTTACAGACATCGCTATCAGTTTGTTGCCCCCTCCGCCTATAAAAGGGGGACCCCAGATACGTTATTCTCTAAGCTCTTATTTTTACCTAGAAACTCTGCTAAAATCTCCGTTTGAGCACTCCATTCTTGTTGAGGCAGAGAACTGACTTGAGCGTCGGAGGATCTTGCCGGAGCAACCCCACCTCCGGTTTAGACTTCTTTTGCAGGTCCCGACGGTGACCGCGACTCCCTCGACTCCAGCTTCTCCGACGCAAGTGAATTTTTGCACCAACAGTACCATCTAATAAATGGTTGGATTGGTCGAGCCATACTCGGATCCAATTATTCATTAGTTAAAATCACTGTGTAGGTTCATATTAATGGTTGGACCTAACCAGGACTTTCAGTGGAGGCCCATGACCTACTAAAATGAGATCTGAGATAAAATTAATTACTAAAAATTATTTAAAAAAATAATTGATTGAGAACCTATCCATAGATGCATATGGGTTGATCGAGCTATACTCGGACCTATATGCAGTCTGTGCGGATTTTAGTACCTGCTAAGAAATTAAGGTAATTCTTTGAATTAAAGATCGAGACTATCAATTCGTATAAAATAGTGAAAGAACCTTAGACGGAAGTCCATATCTTTAGGGTTGATTAATTCATATACTAATTAGGTCAATATTTTTCTTTCTTTTCAGAAATGGCTAATAATTTATCACTCTACTTACTGTTTGACAGTGATGAGCTTATTGGATCAAACTTCGATAGCCAGTATCAGAAGTTGAATACTTATCTTGAGTCCAATCTAGCTAAAAAATTTAGGACTGAATCGAGTCAAGCAAACTATGACCCAAATAGGCTAAAGAGAAATGAGCAATTAGTTACTGGTCAAGATACTTATGTGATAACATCTTGCTCTATATGTGACACTACTACCTGGATATTGGATACCGAATGTCTAATCACATATGTAATTCATTGCAAGGATTTCAAGTTAGTAAAAAATTTAAGAACGATGAGAGATTTTTAAATGTGGGAGTTGAAAGTCAAGTTCCAATCTGGGCTTTAAGAGTCATTGAGCTTGTTTTCAAGTCTAATAGTATCATTTTAAGTGATTGTTGTTATTGTCCATCTTTCTTGATGAATATAATCTCTGTTGGTCTTTTGACCTAAGATGGTTATAGTTTATCAATAAAGAATGATTATTGTGATATCATTAGAAATGATATTACAATAATATGAGGACAATTAAGAAATGGCATCTATATTTTGTCAAAGCCTGTAAGTGTAATGTACACTCCAAATAAATATTTAAAATTAGATAATATCACAGATGCCTACCTTTGGCATTGCAGGCTCGGTCATATTAATAAAAATAGGATAAATAGGTTAGCACAAGAGGGTATCCTCAATATCAATGATTGTGAATCATTGCCGACCTATGAGTCTTGTTTTCTTGGAAAGATGACTAAGTCACCTTTTACTGAAAAAGATGAATGAGCTAGTGAGGTTCTAGGTCTAATACATAGTAATATTTATGGATTTATGAACATTAGTATCAGAGGAGGGTATAGCTATTTCATTACATTCATAGACGACCTATCTAGGTATGGGTATGTCTACTTGATGAAACATAAGTTCGAATCATTTGAAATGTTCAAATAATTTCATAATAAAGTAGAGAAACAAACTAGAAAAAGTATTAAGACTCTTCAATCTGATCGAGGGGGTGAATACCTTTTCAGTGAATTTCTGACATATCTTGGAGAGAATGGGATTCTCTTACAATGGACTCCTCCAAGGACACCACAGCATAATGGTATCTCAAAAAGGAAGAATCGAATCTTGTTGGATATGGTTTAGTCCATGATGGAGTTTACAAGTCTGCCAATCTTCTTTTAGAGATATGCACTTGAGACAGCCTGTTTTGTGCTCAATAATATTTTGAGCAAGTCAGTTAGTAAAACACCATATGAGATATGGTCAGGACATAGGCTGAACCTCACTTACCTTAAGGTCCAAGGGTGTCCGGCTTATGTCAAATGATTACAAACCAACAAGCTCGGACCTAGATCCGATAAATATAATTTTATAGGGTACTTCAAAAAAATGAGGAGATATTATGAGAATTTCAGTGCAAGGGTAAAACGATAATTTTAAAATCTTTTCAAAATTATAATTTTACAGCAAAAATTATTAATTAATCTAATTAATTAACATGTATTAACCCGACACAAGAATCTAAATATGATATATATAGCATGCATTTAAATTTGAAATTTTGATAGTAAATATTTTACTGTTATGTGTTCAGAACACATTACCTTCGTGCAGGTAGTCGATCGTTGCAGTCTGATCATTGTCGGGATGGTCTGATCATCGCAATGCAGCTACACAGTATGTTTGACCTCCGTGGATCATCCATACGAAGCTTCCGATCTGATCGGCTCCTCACGAATGCTAGTTCGTTGCAGAACCCTTTCGATGGCCGATGCTGATCGAACTCCTTCGATCGATGTTTGTCAATTCTTTGAATGCTTTAGATCATTAGCAAAGATAGTAGAGAGGTTGATGAAGCTCTCTCTGAAGTTTGGTGGGCTCACGACACTCGTAGCTCACCTTCTCACTTCTCGAACCCTAGGCAGAAACCCTAGGGTACTCACAGATGACCCTATGCCCTTTCTCTCTTCTTTTCTTTTCTCTTCTTTTTTTTCTTTTCTCATGCAGAAGGCCTTTCTCACACCACCCTTTCTCTCTAGGATCAGATCTATGCATGCCCTACCTTCTCTTTCTTTTTAAAACGGTGCAAGACCGCATCTTTACAGCGTTTTCACCACGTGAGAGGATAAAGCTAGGTGGTTGCTCACTTGAATTCAAATCGAATTTGAATTCAAATGCCAACCAACCAATCTTTATCCACTCTTGGTGTGAGAAGAAGGGGGCGTGGGTTCTTTGTGCATGGAGAATTTACATGAGAAACTTTTTCTCGTGTAGAATAAGTGGCGCACAAGTGGATAAGGTGGCGCATGAGATTAGTTGCCCATTCAAATTCAAACTTCATTTGAATTTGAATGGCCAACCAACCATCTTTATCCACTCAAAATGGCACACAAAGAAGGGGCGTGGGAAGGCTTCTGCGTGGGAGAAAATTCATGAGAACTTATTTCTTGTGAATTCAAATAGGCACAGGTGAGGTGAGGTGGCGAAGGGAGAAAAGTCAAGGTGGTTTCAAATCTAATTGAACCAACCTTATTAAAATAGGTTAGGCACAATTAGACTAAATTAAATCTAACACAATTAGACTTAATTAGGCTCAATAAAGTCTTAATCAAATCAAAAATTGACTAAGCGCAATCCTTGATCAGATCAGGGACCAAACCACCTTGGCGATTAGGTCAAATCTTAACCTAATCGGATCAAACCCAACTGAATCCAATTCAATTGGAGTTGAACTAAAAATAATTATTTGATAAAATTGAGTTTATTAGTGATCAAATCACTAATTAAATCTTTCATAAATACTAAGTCCAAATTCGATGGGCAATCGGGCATCAAAGTCCATCGATATGAAACCTTGATCGAAGAGTCTCAAACCAGTGGGACTCTTGACCCCGGTACCCAAAATGTGTGAAACTCATGATCAGAGAATCCTGATTCTTGATCACAGAGTCTCAAACATGTAGGACTCAAAGTCCCTAATCATTAGGACTCTTGGTCGAAGAGTCCCAGTCCAATGGGACTCTTCACCAGCCATCAGATCAGATAGGAACCTCTAATGTGTGTGACCCCGCAGGTTCGAACCTAAGCCGGTAGCATAGGAACCAATTTTTGTACTAATCAAAGTGACCATCTAGCAATGGTATCCGACATCCGAATAGGTCAAATAGTCACAATCGTAACATTCAAAACCTACACGAATATGGTTACTGTATAATTCATCCATTTTGACCCCTGTGTATAGGACGACTTAAGGTTAAACTGTCAACCCTGATTAGATCATCCGAATCATGCTCAAATCAAACAGTCCTATGACTCCTCACTAGAACTACTCTGGCCAAGATTTTGCTAAATTGAAACATGACTGCACACAGCTCCTGAACTGGAGTGGTCAATCCTATCTTGACACACGCACGGACAAGTCAAGTACTTGACTACATCTAGTAGCCTTCCATCACTGAATTAGAAATTCAAGTAGTCCAGTGCCTAAGTGCAGTGAGTTGCTTGCAAGTCACTGTGGCAGTCTCAGGTCGGGGGGACAGTTATACCCATATCCCATCGGAGTAAATCTTGACAGCAGAAAATGCTCTGGAGTCGGTCACGTTCAGTGCAGATGTACCCTTACATCTCACCTGTATGCCATACCAATATCTCCACACTCCTTGGTTAAGAGGACAACCAATCCATATGGCACACAACGACCTATGCTTGATAAACATTGTTATCCTTGGTAACAACGTATCATTTGGTCACGAATAGGTTTAAGGACTAAACGATAAATCCTCCTTTGTCGAGTCTAAATAGTCCTAAGGACTACACAACACAGGAGTTCATTAGAAGATGAAATAATTTGTGATAAAAAATATTAAAATAATTTTTATTTATTTATAATTCATATACTAATACAGGAAAGAGCACAACCGTCAATAGGCTGACGATTGACTTTGGGACACTATTCCTAACAATCTCCCACTTGGCCTAATGCCAATCGGTGTAGTATCTAATATCCATCTTCGACTTGAAGTCATCGAACTCCTTCACTGCAATGGCTTTAGTGAATGGGTCGGCTAGATTCTCCTTTCCGTTGATCTTCTGAAGGTCGACGTCACCTCGATGTTGGGAATAGTATCCCAAAGCCAATCGTCAGCCTGTTGACGGTTGTGCTCTTTGTTGTATTAGTACATAAATTATAAATAAATAAAAATTATTTTGATATTTTTCATCACAAATTATCATCTTCTAATGAACTCCTATGTTGTGGTGAAGTCCTTAGGACTATTTAGACTCGACAAAGGAGGATTTATCGTTTAGTCCTTAAATATGTTCACGATCAAATGATACGTTGTTACCAAGGACAACAATGTTTATCGAGCATAGATCGTTGTGTGCCATATAGGTTGGTTGTCCTCTTAACCAAGGAGTGTAGAGACACTGGTATGGCATATAGGTGAGATGTAAGGGTACATCTGCACTGAACGTGACCGACTCCGGAGCTATCTCTGCTGTCAAGATTTACTCTGATGGGATATGGGTATAAATGTCCCTCCGACCTGAGACCGCCACGGTGACTTACAAGCAACTCACTGCACTTAGGCACTGGACTACCTGAATTTTTAATTCAGTGACGGAAGGCTGCTGGGTGTAGTCAAGTACTTGACTTGTCGGTGCGTGTGTCAAGATGGGATTGACCACTCCAGTTCAGGAGCTGTGTACAGTCGTGTTTCAATTTAACAAAACCTTGGCAAGGGTAGTCTTAGTGAGGAGTCACAGGACTGATTGAGTTGAGCACGACTCGGATGATCTAATCAGGGTTGATAATTTAACCCTGAGTCATCCTAAACACAGGGGTCAAAAGGGATGAATTATACAGTAATCATATTCACGTAGGTTCTGAGTGTTATGATTGTGACTGTTCGACCTATCCAGATGTCGGGTATCATTGCTGGATGGTCATTTCGATTAGTACAGGAATTGGTTCCTGTGCTACCGGCTTAGGTTCGAACCTGCAGGGTCACACACATTAGAGGTTCCTATCTGATCTGATGGCTGATGAAGAGTCTTAATATTTGTGGACTATAAGTCCTACATGTCTAGGACTCTGTGATCGAGAATCAGGATTCTCTGATCACAAGTCCCACACATTTTGGGTACCGGGGTCAAGAGTCCCACTGGTTTGGGACTCTACGATCAAGGTTTCATATTGATGGACTTTGATACCCGATTGCCTATCAAATTTGGACTCAATATTTATGAAAGGTTTAATTAGTAATTTGATCACCAATTAACTCAATTTAATTGAGTAATTATTTTTGGATCAAGTCCAATTGAATTGGATTCAGTTGGGTTTGACCCGATTAGGTAAAGAGTTGACCTAATCGTCGAGATGGTTTGATCCCTGATTTGATCAGAGGTTGGGCTTAATCAATTTCTGATTTGATTAAGATTTTATTGAACCAAATTAAGCTTAATTAAGTTAGATTTAATTTTGTCTAATTGTGCTTAACCTATTTAGATTAGGTTGGCTCAATTAGGTTCAAACCACCTTGACCTTTCTCCCTGCGCCACCTCACTTCTTCTGTGCATATTTGAATTCACGAGAAGCAACTTCTCATGAATTTTCTCCACACAGAAGGTATCCCATGCCCACCCTTGTGTGCCAATTATATGGATAAAAATAAGTTGGTTGGCCATTCAAATTCAAAATAAAGTTTGAATTTGAATGAGCAACCAACTAATCCATGCGCCATGCTCTTATCTTGTGCGCCCCATATTTTACATGAGAAAGTGTTTTTCGTGTAAACTCTCCATGCACAAATTAACTCATGCCCCTTCTCTTCTCATGCCCAAGTGGATAGGGATGAGTTGGTTTTGCATTTGAATTCAAATTTGATTTAAATTCAAATGTGCAACCACTTATCTTTATCCTCTCACGCGGATAAGACATGTTCTACATTGTTTTAAAAGGAGGAGAAAGGTGGGGTGTGTGTAGAATTTTTTGGAGAAAAAGAGTGGGGCGTGAGGAAGCCATGTGCATAAGTAAGAAGTCCATATCCTTTCGAGAGAAAAAGAAAGAAAAGAAAAAAGAAGTGGGCGCAGGGTTTCCAGTGAGTTCCCTAGGGTTTCAGCCTGGGGTTCGGGAAGTGAGAAGGTGAGCTACGAGTGTTGTGAGCCCACCAAATTTTAAAGAGATCTTCAACATCCTCTCAAGCATGTCTGTTGATGATCCAAAGCATCCAAAGAATCAGCAGACATCAATCGAAGGAGTTCGATCAACATCGACCGTTGAAAGGGCTTTACAATGAGCTAGCACTCGTGAGGAGCCGATTAGACCGGGAGCCTCGTGTGGACGATCCACAGAGGTCAGACGTACTGTGTGGCTGCATCATGATGATCAGACTCTCCCGATGGTGATCAAATTACGGTGATCGATTATCCGCATAAAGGTATTGTGTTCTGAACACAGAACAGTAAATTATTTACCGTTCAAATTTGAATTTCAAATTTAAATGCATGCATGTTATATATCATATTTAGATCCTAGTGTAGGATAAATATATATTAATTAATTAGATTAATTAATTATTTCTACTGTAAAATAATGATTTTGAAAAAAAATTAAAATTACCATTTTACCCCTACACTAAAATTTTGCTTCAAATGGTATCAGAGCAGGTTTTAAGATATGATATATGAATTTGCATGTATAGATTAAGTTGTAATCTAAAAGTTTAAATTTGAAATTTAAAATTTAAAATTTGAAATTTAAATTTTGAAAGTTGTTCAAAATTCAAAATTCAAACATTTGAAATTCAAAATTCAAAATTTGAATTTTAAAATTTGAAATTTGAATTCAAAATTCAAAATTTAAAATTTGGTTGAAATTTCAAATTTAAAATTCAAAATTTAAAATTAAAAATTTGAAATTCAAAAATTTGAAATTTGAAATTTGAAATTTGTTTGAAATTTGAAATTCAAAATTTAAAATTTGAAATTTAAAATTTGAAATTTAAATTTTGAAATTGGTATATTTAGATATACTTGATCTAAGTAGCAAGTAATCGAATTGGGTTGGTTGCCATAGCCATCCGATCATAGAAGAAAAGTAGGGTTTAAAGGCCCTCTCTTTCCATTCGATGGGGTCTCCTATGGCGGTAAGGGTGCCGCTGTAATTATATCCCATACAGATGAAGCAGTAAAAGGACTTAATTGTAAAGATTTAATCGTAAAATTTATCATGAATGTGTTAGATTAGATCTAAAAAAATATTCATGATTTATTTTGATTGAGTTATTTTCTGTTATGTAATTAGCAATAGGATTGCTATTTATGAAATATGCTGATCTATTTGTGAAATGAATCAACATATTTGGTGAACAAAAAATAAAACTTTTTAAATTTAAAAATTATTTTCGAAATGCCAAACCCTAACCCATCAGCCCAAATACTTAATTAAAAGAATTAAGTGTTGTCAAGTTGGTCTAGAATTGTGAATTAAGATCTAAGACAATTACATAAACTTGTGGGTCAATGGGTTAGATGGATTAGGTCCATAATTGGGTTAGACCTAAGGTTAGCTTAAAGAAATAGACTAAATTAGCGTAATTGGTCAAATCTAATCAAAAGTTGAATTAGATTAGGTCAAGGACACTCTAGACTCAACTCCAATAGTTGTAGTTGAATGGGTCCATGTCTTTAACTAAACCAAGATGGACTTAATTCATGGCTATGCGGTGGAACCCTATTTACTAAGTTGATCAAATTAAAACTAATGAACCGGTTGGTGTCTAAGGTAAGTTCGACAGTTTGACCAGTGGTTCTTAAGTGGGAGCTACTCGCATTGATTCGATCTCGGATGAGTTAATGGCATATCCTCACCATTGATCTCACTTACCTGGCCAACCTGGTGAGTTAGGTTTTGATTAGATCACTTGGTGATTAGGGCTCACCCATGTCATTAGGTAAATCAGTTTGACTGATTTAGGTGCTCCTAATGCCAGCTTTAATTAAATTCTTTTTAATCTGACTTAGTGAAGTCAGTGGGAGGATTGAAATTGGCTGGATATTTTCATCTCATCTATCCTTTAATAAAATCCTCAAAAATTATTAGATCCTAAAAATGATTAAGTTATAGTGATAACTAAGTCATAGCCTCCCATTAAGTGAGTGATAATGAGTCCATTAGTTTAATAATCATTGGAGGCCCAAAGGCCTGGTGCTTATCGACTAATGGAATTATCATTCATAATATGATAATTTGGTTTGAGTCTTTCTGATGGTGGTCAGGTTGGCCGGCCAAAGTCGGGCCTGATCATTTATTGGTCCGATTCATCAAATCAAGTCATGTTAATGGTTGGACCTAACCAAATCTTTTCAGTGGAGGCCAAAGTCTACTGATTAGGTTCTGGGGCAAAATCAATTACTAGAAGTTGTTTAGAGAAATAACTGGTTATGAACCTACCCATAGATGCACATGGGTTGACCAACCAAAGTTGGGCTCGTGTGTAGTCTGTGTGGATTCTAGTACCCACTAAGGAATTAAAGTAATTCTTCGAATTGGAGGTTGAGGCTACCAGTTCGTAAAAATACTGAGAAAAATTTTAGAATAAAGTCCAAGTCTTTAGTATTAATAATTTGTGTACTAATTAAGGTCTAGTTTTCTTTTATGCAGCTATGGCCACTACCCTGTCGCTCCGATCATTATTAGATAATGACAAGCTCATGGGACCTAATTTTGATAGTTGGTATCAAAAATTAAAAATCATCCTTGAGCATGAGTGGATCTTTTATATAGTAATGGATCCGGCACCTGAAGAGCCAGCCCCGAACGCTAGAGGGACGGTCTGAGATACTTACCAGAAGTGGCTCAATGACCGCACCACCGTTTGGTGCATTATGCTGGCGGCAATGAATGATGAGTTCAGTCGCAAGTTCGAGAATGTCCAGCCTCAAGAGATGCTTCAAATATTGAATGACTCCTTTGGCACGCCTGACGACGTTGAAAGGAACAAAACTAGTTGTGCCATTTTCAATGCTCGGATGAGGGATGGGGCCTCAGTCACTGATCATGTATTGTACATGATCGAAATGATTGAGCGCCTAAGTAAACTGGGCTTTCCCCTGCACGAGCAGCTCGGTAAGGATGCGATCCTTAATTCTTTGCCCAAGTCCTTCCTCTCCTTCCTTACTCATTTTCGAATGACAAAGCCTGCAGTGAACTACCACGGCTTGTTGGGGTTGCTGCAGAACTTTGAGAAGGACCACCAACTCCATAAAGAGTCAGTGAATGTTGTGGGAGGGTCTTCTTCTGGTGTCGACCCTTTAAGAAAGGGAAGAAGAACAAGAAGAAGAAGAATAAGAAGGTGCAGCTGTATGCTGGGATGTCTGCACAGGGTTAGACCAAGAAGCACAAGCCCGACCAGAGCTAGGCAGAGTGCTTCTTTTGCAATAAGCAGGGGCACTGGAAGAGGAACAGTCCTCTATACATTGCCTCCTTGGACCCAAACAGACCGAAGAAGAAGCAAGGTAATTATATGATAACACCTTGCAATTTTTTCATTTATGATACTACTGTCTGGGTATTAGATACCGAAAGCCCTTATCATATTTGCAATTCGATGCAGGGTCTGCAGATCAGTAGAAGATTTGATGATGGCGAGAGATTCCTGAACGTTGGAGATGGAAGCAAAGTTTCAGTTCTAGCTTAGGAATCATGAACCTTGTAATCAATTCTCGTAATGTAATTCTGAGTGAATGTCACTATTGTCCAAATTTTTTGTTAAATATTATTTCTATAGGCCTTTTGGCCATGTACGGTTATCAATTTTTAATAAAAAAAAATATTTGCAATATCATTTTGAATGGTGTTACAATATTTATTGGACAACTAGATAATAGAATTTACTTACTGTCACAGCCTGTTAATGTGATTCAGACCTCCGGTAAATGCCCTAGAATAGATAATGTGTCAGAAGTCTACCTTTGGCACTGTAGGCTAGGTCATATCAATAAGAACAGGATAAACAGGTTAGCTCAAGAAGGAATTCTTGAAGTAGGTGATTGTGAATCACTTCCAACCTGTGAGTCCTGTCTTCTTGGAAAGATGACTAAGTCACCTTTTATTGAAAAAGATGAGAGAGCCAGTGAACTCTTGGGTCTGGTACATTCTGATGTATGTGGACCCATGAGCTCAAGTGCAAGAGGTCGATATTTCTACTTCATAACCTTCACAGATGACCTATCAAGGTATGGGTATGTCTATTAATGAAGCATAAGTCAGAGTCGTTTGAAATGTTTAAACTATTCCGAAATGAGGTAGAAAAACAAACTGAAAAGTGTATTAAAATACTTCGATCTGATCAAGGAGGTGAATACCTTTCCAATGAGTTTTTGACATATTTAGGAGAGAATGGGATTCTTTCTCAGTGGACTCCTCCTGGAACACCATAACATAATGGTGTGTCTGAAAGAAGGAATCAGACCTTGTTGGATATGGTCCGATCCATGATGGGATTTGCTGGTCTGTCGATCTCTCTCTGGGGATATGCACTCAAATCGGCTTGTTACCTTCTAAATAGGGTTCCGAGTAAGTCTGTAACCAAAATGCCACATGAGTTATGGATAGGATGTAAGCCATTACTCTCGTACCTTAGGATTTAGGGGTGTCCGATTTATGTTAAACGTTTAATTACAGACAAGCTTGGATCTAGGTCTAACAAGTGTAATTTCATAGGGTACCCAAAAGAGACCAAAAGATATTATTTCTACCTAGCTGATGAGCAAAAGGTGTTTGTCAGCCTTAAGGCAATCTTTTTAGAAAAAGAGTTCCTTGGTGAAGGGACTGTTGCCTCTAAGGTCGAACTTGAGGAAGTTCGACAGGCAAAAAAATCGACACAAGTAGCTGAACCTGAACCGAATTTGATTAGATCAGATCCGGAGCCCATTATTCCTGCACCCTTAAGGCGATCTGGTAGAGTACCACGTCAACCAGACAGATACTATGGTTTCTTAGTCCGGGATGGAGATCCTATCGAACTTGATGAAAACAATGAGGATCCGATCACCTACATGGATGCAATGCAGAGACCTGACTCTGAGAAATGGCTAGAGGCCATGAAATCTAAAATGGAGTCCATGAAGGTCAACGATGTGTGGACATTGGTTGACCCACCCGAAGGAGTAAAACCCATAGGGTGTAAGTGGGTCTTCAAGAGGAAGAGGGGCGCAAACAGAAAGGTGGAGATCTATAAAGCCCGTCTGGTTGCCAAGGGATATCGTCAACGTTATGGTATTGACTATGACGAGATATTTTCTCCTGTGGCAATGCTCAAATCCATTCGGATTATGCTTGCGATAGCTGCCCATCTAGACTATGAAATCTGGCAGATGTATGTGAAGACAGCTTTCCTAAACGGAGAGCTGGACGAAGAGGTGTATATGATATAACCTGAAGGATTCACATCCACAGATGAGTCTAAGGTGTGCAGGCTACAGAGGTCCATTTATGGACTTAAACAGGCATCCCGGAGTTGGAACATACGTTTTGATAGGACGATCAAGATGTATGGCTTCATTAAGAACGGAGAAGAGCCCTACATTTATAAGTGGGCCAATGGTCTAGTAGTGATATTTCTTGTATTGTATGTGAATGACATTCTCTTAATCGAGAATGATGTCCCTGCATTACAGGGAATAAAGATTTGGCTGTCATCACAGTTCTCCATGAAGGATCTGGGAGAAGCTTCTTACATCCTAGGGATAAGGATCTATAGGGATAGATCTAAAAGGTTGCTTAGCTTATCCTAGTCCACGTACATTGATACTATACTGAAAAGGTTCAACATGGAGAATTTCAAGAAAGGCTATCTTCCGATAGGCCATAGAATTTCTCTCTCAAAGAGGGATTGTCTGACAACACCTCAAGAGAGAGAGCGTATGGGTAGAATTTCATATGCTTCGGCAGTGGGATCTATCATGTATGCCATGATATGTACACGACCAGATGTGGCGTACTCACTAGGAGTAGTGAGTAGATACCAATCTGATCTAGGGGAGAATCACTGGAAGGTTGTTAAAACCATCCTGAAGTATTTAAGAAATACTAAGGACCAGTGGCTTGTTTATGGTGAATCGGACTTGAGACTTATAGGGTTTACAGACTCTAGTTTCCAGTCTGATCACAATGACAGCAAGAGTGTGTCGGGATTTATTTTTATCCTTAATGGTGGGGCTGTCTGCTGGAAGAGTTTCAAGCAGCACACAGTGGCTGATTCAGTTTGCGAGGCGGAGTATGTCGCTGCATTAGATACTGCCAAAGAAGCGGTGTGGCTGAGAAAATTCATCACTGAGCTTGGAGTAGCACCCTCCCTTGTTGGTCCAGTTCTGCTCTACTATGACAGCTCTGGAGCCATTGCTCAGGCGAAGGAACCGAAGGCACACCAGCGGATGAAGCATATTTTGCGTCGCTACCATCTCATCCAAAAAATCGTGGATCGAGGTGACGTCGACCTTCAGAAGATCGACGGAAAGGAGAACCTGGCCGACCCATTCACTAAAACCATTGCGATGAAGGAGTTCGACGACTTCAAGTTGAAGATGGGTATTAGATACTGCACCGATTGGCTTTAGGCCAAGTGAGAGATTGTTGGGAATAGTGTCCCAAAGCCAATCGTTAGCCTGTTGGCGGTTGTGCTCTTTATTATATTAGTACATAAATTATAAATAAATAAAAATTATTTTAGTATTTTTCATCACAAATTATCATCTTCTAATGAACTCCTGTGTTGTGGTGAAGTCCTTAGGACTATTTAGACTCGACAAAAGAGGATTTGTCGTTTAGTCCTTAAATATGTTCGTGATCAAATGATACGTTGTTACCAAAGACAACAATGTTTATCGAGCATAGGTCATTGTGTGCCATATAGGTTGGTTGTCCTCTTAACCAAGGAGTGTAGAGACACTGGTATGGCATACAGGTGAGATATAAGGGTACATCTGCACTGAACGTGACCGACTCCGAAGCTATCTCTGCTGTCAAGATTTGCTCCGATGGGATATGGGTATAAATATCCTTCCGACCTGAGACCGGTACGGTGACTTGCAAGCAACTCACTGCACTTAGGCACTGGACTACCTGAATTTCTAATTCAGTGACGGAAGGCTGCTGGGTGTAGTCAAGTACTTGACTTGTCGGTGCGTGTGTCAAGATAGGATTGACCACTCCAGTTCAAGAGCTGTGTACAGTCATATTTTAATTTAGCAAAACCTTGGCCAGGGTAGTCCTAGTGAGGAGTCATAGGACTGATTCAGTTGAGCACGACTCGGATGATCTAATCAGGTTTGACAGTTTAACCCTGAGTCGTCCTAAACACAGGGGTCAAAAGGGATGAATTTTACAGTAACCATATTCACATAGGTTCTGAGTGTTGCGATTGTGACTGTTCGATCTATCCAGATGTCGGGTACCATTGCTAGATGGTCACTTCGATTAGTACAGAAATTGGTTCCTGTGCTATCGGTTTAGGTTCGAACTTGCAGGGTCACACACATTAGAAGTTTCTATCTGATCTGATGGCTGATGAAGAGTCTTAATATTCATGAACTATGAGTCTTATGTGTCTAGGACTTTATGATTGAGAATCAGGATTCTCTGATCACAAGTCCCACACATTTTGGGTATCGGGATCAAGAGTCCCACTAATTTGGGACTCTACGATCAAGGTTTCATATTGATGGACTTTGATACCTAATTGCCTATCAGATTTGGACTCAATATTTATGAAAAGTTTAATTAACAATTTGATCACTAATTAACTCAATTTAATTGAGTAATTATTTTTGGATCAAGTCCAGTTGAATTGGATTCAGTTGGGTTTGACTCGATTAGGTTAAGAGTTGACCTAATCGTCGAGATGGTTTGATCCTTGATTTGATCAGGGGTTGGGCTTAATCAATTTCTGATTTGATTAAGATTTTATTGAGTCTAATTAAATCTAATTAAGTTGAATTTAATTTAGTCTAATTATGCTTAACCTATTTAGATTAGGTTGGCTCAATTAGGTTCAAACCACCTTGACCTTTCTCCCTGTGCCACCTCACTTCTTCTGCGCATATTTGAATTCACGAGAAGCAACTTCTCATGAATTTTCTCCACACAGAAGGCATCCCACGCCCACCCTTGTGCACCAATTATCTAGATAAAAATAAGTTGGTTGGCCATTCAAATTCAAAAGAAAGTTTGAATTTGAATGAGCAACCAACTAATCCATGCACCATGCTCTTATCTTGTGCGCCCCATATTTTACATGAGAAAGTGTTTCTCATATAAACTCTCCATACACAAATCAACTCATGCCCCTTCTCTTCTCATGCCCAAGTGGATAGGGATGAGTTGGTTTTGCATTTGAATTCAAATTTGATTTGAATTCAAATGTGCAACCACTTATCTTTTTCCTCTCACACAGATAAGACACGTTCGATATTGTTTTAAAAGGAGGAGAAAGGTGGGGTGTGCATAGAATTTTTTGGAGAAAAAGAGTGGGGTGTGAGGAAGCGTTGTGCACAAGTTGGAAGTCCATATCCTTTCGAGAGAAAAAGAAAGAAAAGAAAAAACACATGGGCGCAGGGTTTCCAGTGAGTTCCCTAGGGTTTCAGCCTGGGGTTCGGGAAGTGAGAAGGTGAGCTACGAGTGTCGTGAGCCCACAAAATTTTAGGAAGATCTTCAACATCCTCTCAAGCATGTTTGTTGATAATTTAGAATATCTAAAGAATCGACAGATATCGATCGAAGGAGTTCGATCAGCATCGGTCGTTGAAAGGGCTCTACAATGAGCTAGCACTCGTGAGGAGCCGATCAGATCGGGAGCCTCATGTGGACGATCCGCAGAGGCCAGACGTGCTGTGTGGCTGCATCACAATGATCAGACTCTCTTGACGGTGATCAAATTATGGTGATCGACTACCCGCACAAGGGTATTGTGTTATGAACATAGAACAGTAAATTGTTTACTGTTCAAATTGGAATTTCAAATTTAAATGCATGAATGCTGTATATCATATTTAGATCCTAGTGTAAAATAAACACATGTTAATTAATTAGATTAATTAATTATTTTCACTGTAAAATAGTAATTTTAAAAAAGTTTTAAAATTACCATTTTACCCCTGCACTAAAATTTCGCTTCACTCGATCCATAATTTCCCAGATGAGATGGTAGCGGCACAGAATATGCTTCATCCGCTGGTGTGCCTTCGGTTCCTTCGCCTGAGCAATGGCTCTAGAGCTGTCACAATAGAGCAGAGCTGGACCAACAAGGGATGGTGCTACTCCGAGCTCGGTGATGAATTTCCTCAGCCACACCGCTTCTTTGGCAGCATCTGATGCAGCGATATATTCTGCTTCGCACACTGAATCAGCCACAGTGTGCTACTTGGAACTCTTCCAGCAGACAGCCCTACCATTAAGGGTAAAAACAAATCCTGACACACTCTTGCTGTCATCGTGATCAGACTGAAAACTGGAGTCTGTAAACCCCATAAGTCTCAAGTCTGATTCACCATAAACAAGCCACTGGTCCTTAGTATTTCTTAAATACTTCAGGATGGTTTTAACAACCTTCCAGTGATTCTCCCCTGGATCAGATTGGTATCTACTCACTACCCCTAGTGAGTATGCCACATCTGGTCATGTATATGTCATGGCGTACATGATAGATCCCACTACCGAAACATATGAAATTCTACCCATACGCTTTCTCTCTTGAGGTGTTGTCGGACAATCCCTCTTCGAGAGAGAAATTCCATAGTCTATCGGTAGATAGCCTTTCTTGGAATTCTCCATGCTGAACCTCTTTAGCATAGTATCAATATACATGGACTGGGATAAGCCAAGCAACCTTTTAGATCTATCTCTATAGATCTTCATCCCTAGAATGTAGGAAGCTTCTCCCAGATCCTTCATGGAGAACTGTGATAATAGTCAAATCTTTATTCCTTGTAATGGAGGGATATCATTCTCGATTAAGAGAATGTCATCCACATACAATACAAGAAATACCACTACTGGACCATTAGCCCACTTATAAATATAGGGCTCTTCTCCGTTCTAAACGAAACCATACGTTTTGATCATCCTATCAAAATGTATATTCCAACTCCAAGATGCCTGCTTAAGTCCATAAATGGACCTCTGTAGCTTGCACACCTTAGACTCATCTGTGGATGTAAACCCTTCAGGTTGTATCATATACACCTCTTCGTCTAGCTCTCCGTTTAGGAAAGCTGTCTTCACATCCATTTGCCAGATTTCATAGTCCAGATGGGCAGCTATTGCAAGCATAATCTGAATGGATTTGAGCATTACCACAGAAAAAAATATCTCATCATAGTTTATACCATAACATTGATGACATCCTTTGACAACCAGACGGGCTTTATAGGTCTCCACCTTTCCATCTGCGCCCCTCTTCCTCTTGAAGACCCACTTCACCCTATGGGTTTTACTTCTTCGGGTGGGTCAACCAATGTCCACACATCGTTGACCTTCATGGACTCCATTTCGGATTTCATGGCCTCTAGCCATTTCTCAGAGTCAGGTCTCTGCATTGCATCCATGTAGGTGATCGGATCCTCATCATTTTCATCAAGTTTGATAGGGTCACCATCCCGGACCAAGAAACCATAGTATCTGTCTGGTTGACGTGGTACTCTACAAGACCGCCTTAAGGGTGCAGAAACAATGGGCTCCAGATCTGATCTAACCAAATCCGGTTCAGGTTCAGCAACTTGTGTCAGTTTTTCCACCTACCGAACTTCCTCAAGTTCGACCTTAGAGGCAATAGTCCCTTCACTAAGGAACTTCTTTTCCAAAAAGATTGCCTTAAGGCTGACAAACACCTTTTGCTCATCAGCTAGGTAGAAATAATACCCTTTGGTCTCTTTTGGGTACCCTATAAAATAACATTTGTCAGACCTAGGTCCAAGCTTGTCCGTAATTAAACGTTTAACATAAGCCGGACACCCCCAAACCCTAAGGTGCGAGAGTACTGATTTACATCCTATCCATATCTCATATGGCATTTTGGTTATAGACTTACTCGAAACCCTATTTAGAAGGTAACAAGCCGATTCGAGTGCATATCCCTAGAGGGAGATCGGCAGACCAGCAAACCCCATCATGGATCGAACCATGTCCAACAAGGTCCGATTTCTCTTTTCAAACACACCATTATGCTGTGGTGTTCTAAGAGGAGTCCACTTAGAGAGAATCCCATTCTCTCCAAGATATGTCAGAAACTCATTAGAAAGGTATTCACCTCTTCGATCAGATCGAAGAGTTTTAATACACTTCTCAGTTTATTTTTCTACCTCATTTCAGAATAGTTTGAACATTTTAAATGACACCGACTTATGCTTCATTAAGTAGACATACACATACCTCGATAGGTCGTTTGTGAAGGTTATGAAGTAGAAATATCCACCTCTTACACTTGAGCTCATGGGTCCACATACATCAAAATGTATCAGACCCAAGAGTTCACTGGCTCGCTCACCTTTTTCAGTAAAAGGTGACTTGGTCATCTTCCCAAGAAGACAGGACTCACAGGTTGGAAGTGATTCACAATCACCAACTTCATAAATTCCTTCTTGAGCCAACCTATTTATCCTGTTCTTATTGATATGACCTAGCCTACAGTGCTAAAAGTAGACTTCTGACATATTACTCATTCTAGGGCATTTACCGGAGGTTTGAACCATATTAACAGGCTGTGATAGTAAGTAAATTCTATTATTTAGTTGTCCAACAAATATTGTAACACCATTCAAAATGATATTGCAAACATTTTTTTTTATTAAAAATTCATAACTGCACGTGGCCAAAAGGCCTACAGAAATAATATTTAATAAAAAGCATTGGACAATAGTGACATTCACTCAGAATTACATTACGAGAGTTGATTACAAGGTTCATGATTCCTAAAGCTAGAACTAAAATTTTGCTTCCATCTCCAACGTTTAGGAACCTCTCACCTTCATCAAATCTTCTACTAACCTGCAGACCCTGTATCAAATTACAGATATGATAAGGGATTCTGGTATCCAATATCTAGACAGTAGTATCACAAATGGAAAAGTTGCAAGGTGTTATCATATAATTACCTTGCTTCTTCTTTGGCCTGTTTGGGTCCAGGGAGGCAATGTATAGAGGACAATTCCTCTTCCAGTGCCCCTGCTTCTTGCAAAAGAAGCACTCCGTCTAGCTTAAGTCGGGCTTGCGCTTTTTGATCTGACCCTGTGCAGATGTCCCAGCATGCAGCCATACCTTCTTATTCTTCTTCTTCTTGTTCTTCTTCCTTTTTTTAAAGGGTCGATGACCAGAAGAAGACCCTCCCACAACATTCACCAACTCCTTATGGAGCTGGTGGTCCTTCTCAAAGTTCTGTAGCAACCCCAATAAGCTGTGGTAGTTCACTGCAGGCTTTGTCATCCGAAAATGAGTAAGGAAGGGGAAGAAGGACTTGGGCAAAGAATTAAGGATCGCATCCTTACCAAGCTGCTCGTGCAAGGGAAAGCCCAGTTTACTTAGGCACTCAATCATTTCGATCATGTACAGTACATGATCAGTGACTGAGACCCCATCCCTCATCCGAGCATTGAAAATGGCACAACTAGTTTTGTGCCTTTCAATGTCGTCAGGCGTGCCAAAGGAGTCGTTCAATATTTGAAGCATCTCCTGCGGCTGGGCATTCTCGAACCTGCGGCCGAACTCATCATTCATTGCCGCCAGCATTATGCACCGAATAGTGGTGCGATCGTTGAGTCACTTCTGGTAAGTATCTCGGACCGTTCCTCTAGCGTTCGGAGCTGGCTCCTCAGGTGTCGGATCTGTTACTACATAAAAGATCCGCTCATGCTCAAGGACGATTTTTAATTTTTGATACCAGCTATCGAAATTAGGTCCCATAAGCTTGTCATTATCTAATAATGATCAGAGCGACACGGTAGTGGCCATAGCTACATAAAAGAAAACCAGACCTTTATTAGTACATAAATTATTAATATTAAAAACTTGGACTTTAGTATAAAGTTTCTCCCAGTATTTTTACGAACTGGTAGCCTCAACCTCCAATTCAAAGAATTACTTTAATTTCTTAGTGGGTACGAGAATCCACACAGACCACACACGAGCCCAACTTTGGTTGGTCAACCCATGTGCATCTATGGGTAGGTTCATAACCAGTTGTTTCTCTAAACAACTTCTAGTAATTAATTTTGCCCCAGAACCTAATTAGTAGGCTTTGGCCTCCACTGAAAAGATCTGGTTAGGTCCAACCATTAATATGAGTTGATTTGGTGAATCGAACCAATAAATGATCAGGCCCGACTTTGGCCGACCAACCTGACCACCATCAGAAAGACTCAACCAAATTATCATATTATGAATGATAATTTCATTAGTCAATAAGCACCAGGCCTTTGGGCCTTCAGTGATTATTAAACAATGAACTCATTATCACTCACTTAATGGGAGGCTATGACTTAGTTATCATTTAACATAATAATTTTTAGGGACCTAATAATTTTTGAGGATTTTATTAAAGGATAGAAGAGAAAAAATTGACCAGCCAATTTCAATCCTCCCACTGACTTCACCAAGTCAGATTAAAAAAGATTTAATTAAAGTCGGTATTAGGAGCATCTAAATCAGTCACACTGATTTACCTAATGACATGGGTGAGCCATAATCACCAAGTGATCTAATCAAAACCTAACTCACCAGGTTGGCCAGGTAAGTGAGATTAGTGGAAGAGATATGCCATTAACTCGTCAGAGATCGAATCAATGCGAGTAGCTCCCAGTTAAAAATCACTGGTCAAACTGTCGAACTTACCTTAGACACCAACTGATTCATTAGTTTTAATTTGATCAACTTAGTAAATAGGGTTCCATCGCATAGCCATGAATTAAGTCTATCTTGGTCTAGTTAAAGACATAGACCCATTCAACTACAACTATTGGAGTTGAGTCTAGAGCATCCTTAACCTAATCTAATTCAACTTTTGATTAGATTTGACCAATTATTCTAATTTAGTCTATTTTTTTAAGCTAACCTTAGGTCTAACCCAATTATGGACCTAATCCATCTAACCCATTGACCCACAAGTTTATGCAATTGTCTTAGGTCTTAATTCATAATTCTAGACTAACTAGACAACACTTAATTCTTTTAATTAAGTATTAGGGCTGATGGGTTAGGGTTTGGCATTTCGAAAATAATTTTTACATTTGAAAGGTTTTATTTTTTGTTCACCAAATGTGTTGACTCATTTTACAAACGGATCAGTACATTTCATAAACAGCAATCCTATTGCTAATTACATAATAGAAAATAACTCAATCAAAATAAATCATGAATATTCTTTTAGATCTAATCTAACGCATTCATGATAAATTTCATAATGGAACCTTTACAATTAAATCTTTTCGCTGCTTCGTCTGCGTGGGATATAATCGCTCGACACTCCTACCGCCATAGGAGAACCCCATCGAATGGGAGGAGAGGGCCTTTAAACCCTACTTTTCTCCTATGACTGGATGACCATGGCAACCAACCCAATTAGACTACTTGCTACTTGGATCAAGTTTATCTAAATATATCAATTTTAAAATTTAAATTTCAAATTTCAAATTTTAAAATTTGAATTTCAAATTTCAAATAAATTTCAAATTTTAAATTTTTAAATTTTAAATTTTAAATTTTAAGTTTTGAATTTTAAATTTGAAATTTCAAATAAATTTAAAATTTAAAATTTTGAATTTCAAATTTTTAAATTTTGATTTTTAAATTTCAAAATTCAAATTTTAAATTTTGAATTTCAAATTTCAAATTCAAATTTCAAATTTAAACTTTTAGATTACTACTTAATCTATACATACAAATGTATATCATATTTTAGAACCTCACTCTGATATCATTTTTGGGAATTTCAATGCAGGGGTAAAATGATAATTTTAAAACTTTTTTAAAATTATAATTTTATAGTAAAAATTATTAATTAATCTAATTAATTAATATGTATTAACCCTACACAAGGATCTAAATATGATATATATAGCATGTATTTAAATTTAAAATTTTGAATTCTACAGTAAATATTTTACTGTTATGTGTTCAGAACACATTACCTTCATGCAGGTAGTCGATCGCCGCAGTCTGATCATCATCAAGATGGTCTGGTTATCACAATATAGCCACACAGTATGTCTGACCTTCGCAGATCATCCACACGAAGCTCCCGATCTGATCGGCTCCTCACGAATGCTAGTTCGTTGCAGAACCCTTTCGATGGCCGATGCTGATCAAACTCCTTCGATCGGTGTCTGTCAATTCTTTGGATACTTTAGATCATCAACAGAGATAGTAGAGAGGTTGATGAAGCTCTCTCTGAAGTTTGGTGGGCTCACAACACTCGTAGCTCACCTTCTCACTTCTCGAACCCTAGGCAGAAACCCTAGGATACTCACAGATGACCCTATGCCCTTTCTCTCTTCTTTTCTTTTCTCTTCTTTTTTTTTCTTTTCCATACAGAAGGCCTTTCTCATGCCACCCTTTCTCTCTAGGATCAGATCTATGCATGCCCCACCTTCTCTTTCTTTTTAAAATGGTGCAAGATCACATCTTTACGGCATTTTCACCGCGTGAGAGGATAAAGCTAGGTGGTTGCTCACTTGAATTCAAATCAAATTTGAATTCAAATGCCAACCAACCAATCTTTATCCACTCTTGGCATGAGAAGAAGGGGGCATGGGTTCTTTGTGCGTGGAGAATTTACACGAAAAATTTTTTCTCGTGTAGAATAAGTGGCGCACAAGTGGATAAGGTGGCGCATGAGATTAGTTGCCCATTCAAATTCAAATTTCATTTGAATTTGAATGGCCAACCAACCATCTTTATCTACTCAAAATGGTGCACAAAGGAGGGGTGTGGGAAGGCTTCTATATGGGAGAAAATTTATGAGAACTTGTTTCTCGTGAATTCAAATAGGCATAGGTGAGGTGAGGTGGCGCAGGGAGATAAGTCAAGGTGGTTTTAAATCTAATTGAACCAACCTTATTAAAATAGGTTAGGCACAATTAGACTAAATTAAACCCAACACAATTAGACTTAATTAGGCTTAATAAAATCTTAATCAAATCAGAAATTGACTAAGCCCAACCCTTGATCAGATCAGGGACCAAACCACCTTGGCGATTAGGTCAACTCTTAACCTAATCGGGTCAAACCCAACTGAATCCAATTCAATTGGACTTGAACCAAAAATAATTACTCAATCAAATTGAGTTAATTAGCGATCAAATTACTAATTAAATCTCTCATAAATACTGAGTCCAAATTTGATGGGCAATCAGGCATCAAAGTCCATCGATATGAAACCTTGATCGAAGAGTCCCAAACCAGTGGGATTCTTGACCCCGGTACCCAAAATGTGTGGAACTCATGATCAGAGAATCCTGATTCTCAATCACAGAGTCTCAGACACGTAGGACTCAGAGTCTCCAAGCATTAGGATGGTCGAAGAGTCCCAGTCCAGTGGGACTCTTCACCAGCCATCAGATCAGATAGGAACCTCTAATGTGTGTGACCCTGCAGGTTCGAACCTAAGTTGGTAGCATAGGAACCAATTTTTGTACTAATCGAAGTGACCATCTAGCAATGGTACCCGACATCCAGATAGGTCGAATAGTCACAATCGCAACATTCAAAACCTACGCGAATATGGTTACTGTATAATTCATCCCTTTTGACCCCTGTGTATAGGACGACTCAGGGTTAAACTGTCAAGCCTTATCAGACCATCTGAATCGTGCTCAACTCAAACAGTCCTGTGACTCCTCACTAAGACTACTCTAGCCAAGGTTTTGCTAAATTAAAACATGACTGTACACAGCTCCTGAGCTGGACTGATCAATCCCATCTTGACACACACACCGACAAGTCAAGTACTTGACTACACCCAGCAGCCTTCCATCACTGAATTAGAAATTCAGATAGTCTAGTGCCTAGGTGCAGTGAGTTGCTTGCAAGTCACTGTGGCAGACTCAGGTCGGAGGGACAGTTATACCCATGATGATTGGCTTTGGGATACTATTCCCAACAGATATTACTTTTTGTCGGTAGTAAGGCATACTTTTTGAAAAAGAAGTTTCTTAGTGAAGGAATAAGTGCCTCTAAAGTCAAGCTTGACGAAATTTGATAGGTAGAAGAACCAACACCAGTGATTGAATCTGAATCGGATTTGGTAAGATCAAATCCGAAGCCCAATATACAAACATCCTTAAGACGATTCGATAGAGTATCGCATCAGTCGGACAGATATCTAGATTTTTTGGTCTGGGAAGGGGATCCTATTGAGCTCAAACAATAAGGATCCAGTCACCTACATGGATGCAATGCAGAGGTCCAACTCTGAGAAATGGCTTGAAGCCATGAAATCCAAAATGGAGTCCATGAAGATCAACAATGTGTGGACATTGGTTGATCCACCTAAAGGGGTAAAACCTATATGGTGTAAGTGGGTCTTCAAAAGAAAAAGGGGTGCAGACGAGAAGGTTGAAACCTATAAAGTCCGTCTGGTTGCTAAGGGATATCGTCAACGTTATGGTATTGACTATGATGAGATATTTTCTCCTATGTCATGCTCAAGTCTATTCGGATCATGCTTGCCATAGCGGCATTCCTGGACTATGAAGTCTGGTAAATGGATGTGAAGACAACTTTTCTAAATAGAGAGCTAAATGAAGAGGTGTATATAATATAACCTGAAGAGTTCACATCCATAGACGAATCAAAGGTGTGCAAGCTTCAGAGATCCATTTATAGATTAAAGCAAGCATCTCAGAGTTGGAACATGCATTTTGATAAGGTGATCAGAACATACGGCTTCATTAAGAATGGAGAGGAACCCTATATATATAAATGGGTTAATGGTTCAATAATTATATTTTTTATTTTGTATGTGGACGATATTCTCTTAATAAAAAATAATGTCCCTACATTACAGGGAATAAAAATGTGGCTGTCATCATAATTCTCCATGAAGGATCTAGGAGAAGCAACCAACATCCTAGGGATGAAGATCTATAGGGATAGATCTAAGAGGCTGCTTGAACTCTCTCAATCAACGTACATAGATACCATGCTAGAATGGTTCAGCATGAAGAATTTCAAGAAAAACTATCTTTCGATAGGCCATGAAATTTTTCTTTCGAAAAAAGATTGTCCGACAACCCCTCAAGAGAGAGAGCGTATGAGTAGAATTTCATATGCCTCGACAATGGATTCTATAATATATGCCATGTTATGTACGAGATCGGATATGGCCTACTCACTAGGAGTAGTCAGTAGATACCAATCAAATCCGGATGAGAATCATTGGAAAGTTGCAAAAATCATCCTTAAGTATTTGAGAAATACTGAGGACTAGTGGCTTGTTTATGAAAAATTTGACTTGAAACTTGTGGGATACCCTGATTTTAATTTTCAATTAGATTGTCATGATAGCAAAAGCATATCGAGATATATCTTTACCTTAAATGGTGGGGCTGTCTGCTAGAAAAGTTTCAAGCAGCACATTATAGCCGATTCAGTGTGCGAGGCAGAATACATCGCAACATCCGACGCTGCAAAGAAAGTTGTGTGGCTGAGAAAGTTCATCACCGAGCTTGGAGTGGCACCCTCCATCGATGATCCAGTTCTGCTTTATTGCGATAGCATTGGAGCATAAGCTCAGGGAAAGGAGTCGAAGGCACATCAGTGGACGAAGCATGTTCTGCATCGGTACCACCTTGTTCGAGAGATCGTGGATCAAGATGACGTCGATCTTCAGATGATCGATGGAAAGGAGAATCTGATCGATCCATTAACTAAAACCTTTGTGGTAAAAAAGTTCGAAGATCACAAAATGAAGATGGATATATGATACTGTATCGATTGACTTTAGTATGAGTGGGAGTTGTTGGAAAATTTATTCCAAAGCCAAGCATCAACCTATTGACGGCTGTGCTATTTGATGTAATTATATATGAATTAATTAATAAAATATTTATTTGATAATTTTTATCATAAGCTTATACATCTTCTATATCAAATTTCTGTGCTATGATGAAAGTCCTTAGAACTATTTTAAATTGATAAAGGAGGATTTATCGTTTATTCCTTAAATGAGTTTGCGACCAAATGATATGCTATTACTAGAATGATAGACATATCAAGTATAGGTCGTTGTGTACCATATAGGTTGGTTGTCCTCTCAATCAAGGAGCTTAAAGATGCTGGTATGGCATGCTGGTAAAATGTAGAAATATATTTTACTGAATGTGACCAACTCTGAAGCACTCTATTGTCAAGAGTCACTCCGAAGGGATATAGGTATAAGTGTCTTTCTAACCTGAGATCATCACAGTGACTTGCAAGCAACTCACTATGCTTTGATGCCGAACTACTTGAATTTTTAATTCAGGATCGGAAGGTTTCTGGGCATAGTCAAGTACTTGTGAAGTCAAAGCGTGAGTTAAGATAGAATTGACCACTCAAAGAGATTGGAGAGAATGCTTTGTGTTTCAATTTAGTAAGACCTTGGTTAGGATAATCTTTGTGAGGAGTCACAGGATTTATTAGGTTGAGACACATAATAGATGTACTGTTAAGAGTTGACAGTTTAAACTCTAAGTCATCCTAGCATCAGGGGTCAAAGAGATGAATTATATGGTAACTATATCCAAATAGGTTATTGAGTGTTGCTTTGCATACATTCGGCCCATCCAGACGTCGGATATCATTGCTAGAAGGTTACTCCGATTGGTACAGGAATCTATTTCTGTACTATCAGATTAGGTTCAAACCTATGGGGTCACACACATTAAAAGTTTTTCTCTAATCACATGGCTAATCTGAAGAGTCCTAGTAGATGGAGACTCTGGTGAAAAGTCTCACTGGATGGAGACTCTGCTGAAGAGTCCTACTCGACGGAGACTCTAGTGAAGAGTCCCACTGAACTTGAATTTTATCATTAATGGAGGATTAATTAATGATTAGATTACTAATTAGCTTAATTTTATTGAGCATTAAAGTCTGGATCAAGTCTGATTGAATTGGATTCAATCAGGTCAGGTTTGATTAGGTTATGAGATGACCTAATCGGTAAGGAAGAAATGATCCTGATTTGATCGGATCTATAGCTTAATTAATTTATTGATTTATTTAGATTTAATTAAGACTATAGGAGCTTAATTAGATTAGATTCATCATATTTTATTTGGATTTAATTGGATTGGATTTGAAAGAAATCCAATTGATTAAAACCTAGAGTCCCAGATGAATGGGACTCTCTCCCTTACGCCACCCAGAAGGTCTCACTCCTTTTCTTACTGCACAAAATCAGTTTGTATATGAAAAAATTAGAAGCTAACCCTTCTTTTGTTTCCCTTTAATAGATTTTGGTTGGTATTGAATTGAATTCAAAATGGTTTGAATTTCAACCTAAAATCCTATCCCTATCCTTCCACACGTTGGCTTCTTGTGAAGGTGCCCATTGTGTGTGAGAAAAGGAAGTGTTTCTAATTGTTTTCTATGGACAAATTTCTCTGGTAAGTCTCTCTTTAAGTTAGATAAGGGTGAGAAAAGGTTAGAGTTAAATTAAAATTCAAAATGATTTAAATTACAACAAACTCTAGCTCTTATCCTATCTAACCTAGTTTGTGCGACAACCATAAAAAGGCTACAACTTTGTGTGCCAACAAGAGAGAGCTTTTCACCATGAGATATCAGAGAGAAAGAGAGGCCAAAAACCTTCTTTGGGGCATGAGATTTGGATGGGCTTCTATCTTCCTTGGTGTGAACAAAGGAGGAGACCAATCTCCTCTCCAGTGAGAGACCTAGAACTGTTCTAGGATTTTTGGATGAGAAAAAAACTAAAGAGAAGAGAGTCTTCATCAGATTTTTTTCTAACATCCTCCTCTAATCCATCTTCGATATTGAAAAGATTTGAGATGATCGAAGAAAGAGATCAACTCAGATCTACCATCAGAAGCTGACTGCGCGAGCTAGTACTTTCGCAGAGGGCTGATCGATCCGAGGGCTTCGTGTGGACCATCCGTAGAGGTCGGATGCTTATGCGACTACGAACGATTAGAGAGAACTTTCAGATCTATATTTTTGATCATAGAGTTTGACTATCCATACTCAGATATTGAGCTCAAAACCCTAGAAGTAATAGATCGGATCTATTACTAAATGCTGTTTTTGGTTCACATACTTGTCATTTTAGATTCAAATTTTTATGCATAAAAATTCATGTCATAGATCCATTTGTTAGAGTTTTAAGATCAGATCTCATGCATATATTTATAGATTAAATAGTTTAATCTAATATTTTTTACTGTAAAAATTTTTGAAATATATGCATGAAACCCCTGCCCATCCCAATAAAAATAGTCAAGAAGATTTGGGTTCCAAAAGAAACCATGATTGCTAACCCTAAAGGATCCAAAAGAATTTGGATACCCAAAATAGCTACATGATTGTTTTGTAGAAATATCTTATAGCTAATAGAGCTAAAAAATATGATATTTGGATAGTGATTGTTCAAGATAAAAGAATTATACCCTACAAATCAATTACATATGGGATGTGATAGGGTGTATTTTATAATTTATCTTCCAAACTCATGTAATTGATATTTATTTTAATAAAATAGATATTTTTGATTCATTATATACTGCACCTTGTTGTTCTTAAGATTATAATGAACTCCATAGGTCTGGGTAATGATTTTAGGGCCGTGATGAGATCACGCTAGTGAGACCTAAATCCTTGATAGTCCTAACCTAAAATATTCTTAATTATTGGTACATCGAGTTAGAAATCAATGATACTGATAAGACTGGCATGTCTTATGTATGCTCACAAATGAGGATGGTTGATCTTACAACCACTTGTGTGGGGACACTAATACAAGGATATGGGTGCTCATTAGAGAATGAGTTGACTGAATTGACCTACGAGAGAATATCAGATAGAGTCTTATTTACATATCAACTGATGATTCTCTAGTGGGAGTTGTGTAAGTGATCCTTAGACCTGAGGTCACCATGGTACCTTGTGTACTGGATCCATGTTTTGGTTCACTATCTAGCTTGGTTCTTTGATCTTTGTGTGGGGTGTTTTGGATATAGTAAAGTATGCATGGAGGTTGCGAGTGATCAATAAGGGATCAGTCACTCCTAATAAGGGGAGCGAACATCCTATGTGATCTCATAGGATGATGATTCTGAAAGTCTTTGGCCAAAGCAAGATGATAATTAAAAAAGAGCTTCTAATGTATCATCAACTGAATCATCACTTTCAGATCAAGATACATAAAGATAAGTGATTGGGTTTGACATATTTTCATGCCCACAGCTCATCTGGGATATTGTTTGACTGAAGAATTGAATTACATGGAAACTTACCACTGAAGGATATTTTGATAATTTTTTATCAAAATTTTAAATCTTTTGGATAGTTATGATACATTGCTAGATATCAATTTTGACTTATAGATTTGATAAAATTGAAAGAATTTAATTCTAAAATCAATTTGGAAGACTCTAAGTTGATTGAGACTCTTCAGGTGATCTAATCTCATCGGATTAGGGTTACGTCGAAAGTCCGGATCAACTGCTGGCTAGATTTGGAACCCAATAGATTACACACTTTGAGATTTAATTTTGATATAATTTAATTAGATTTTAATATAAATTTTATAGGTTAATTTGATATGCTAGCATATTGTATAAACCCAAGTTTCCAAATTGGTTTAGATCAAAGTGTTTGAGCTTACCTAGACCAGTTGGCTTTGACCTAATGGGATTGGGTCAATTTAAATTGGATCCTTATCCAACTTGAACTAGTTTTAAGTGGAGAATGAGTCCTCCACATCCACTAAAAGACATGGAAAAAAATAAATGCCACCTACCTTAAATTGGCATGTGAAGTGGAGAGTCCTTCTTAATGAAGGCTCTTAACTAATATGCATTACCTTAAATTCCTAATCAGTTCTCCTATGATTTAATGCCAAAATCTATTAAATTTTTTATGGCATGTAGAAGATAAAGAGTTATTTTTTTTAAGTAATTTAATTACCAAAAATTTACTCGATGGATTTATTTGGTGCATGGGAAGTTGGAGTGCCAAAGGTTGGCACCCCTTCATCCCATGTGACATTTCCTGGTTCCCTATTTATAGGGGAAGCCTCAGATGGCTTCTGATTGATATTTTTGGATGAACTAGAGAGAGAGAATGTGGAATTATAAAAGAATTCTAAAAAAAATTTTGAATAAAAAAAGAAAAAATTTTGAGTGGCAAAAGTTTCTACAAGGGTGATGAGATTTTTAGCAAGTGTTGCTTGAGTGCCCTAGGATTTGATTTTTCCATATATTGAAGCTAAAAATTAAATTCTAGATTGCATGGCATCTAAAGAGTATCTTTTTGGTATCGTTCTGGTGGTAAGATTGAAAGTAACTGGACTTTGGTGCGATCGTGATGTAAGTTCAAAGCTGAAAGTGTTTTTAAAAAGATAGGATTGTGACAGTGCACTGATTGGGAAGGACCTTGGTCAACTTCTGTGTGGATCACCATTGGAGGACTTCTACCTTAGGATCTTGTAGAAAACACCAACATGCTATTTTTTATATTAGTTAAAGTATAATTTTTTATCTCTTTGCATGCTTGAATTTACTTTGATCGTGATCGACAAAGTAATTCTAGGATTTTGGGTTCGACTCAATAGTTTTATTTGATAAAGCTATTGATTTGCTTATTTTAATTTTTTTTAAAATTATATTTTCTTATGTGGCTAAAACTCAACAGTGGTATCAGAGCCATCTTTATCTGATTCAATCAAACAAGTACAATAGTTGTGCATAGAATCATTCTTGTGTATATCTTGCCAAAAAAATTTTGCATTGATTTATAGCATCAATCCTTTAAACTCAAAAATTATTTTTGACTTTATATATGCCATGATACATAGTTTTAGTTATTAAATTATTTATTTATGATAAATTTGAAATTTATATTATTATGCTTGTATGATGCTCAAATTGATGCATTGTTAACGGTGCAAAGCATGCCTAATGTGATTAGGGTTTGCTATTTTTCTTCGATATGCTTGATATATGTTTTGATTTCTATTGCACCCTTATATGATTTTAGTGTATCATATGATTGCTATTTAGAATAGTAGAAGCATATCTAATTGCATAATTTGTAGTGTACATTTTATATGATTGTAGTTAGGATGTGCTAAGACCAGATTAAAATCCCTCGTAAAAAATTATATTAAGTTGTAATGTCAGGATTCATTTTATTAATCAAAAGTCAAATTCTTAAGATCAATTGGTATCGAAGAAAGTATCAAAGGTGATTTTTTAATTAGATCCGTATGCTAGCCTGGCCAACTCTGTTAGTGTCTAGAAAAGCTATGGGGAGCCTCTCACCTACTTACCTGGTCAATTTGGTCTTGTTGATTTTCGGACTTAGATTGATTAGTGATGTAGACATTACAAGGGCCTTCCTTCAAACTTGGTCAATAGAGTATGTTAAGATCTTAGTGAGCTTGTTGTGTTATCTACAAGGCTTACTATAGAAATTGATATGATGTTGATCAAGTGCATATTGATGCTTATGGTATATTTGAATGGTGTTACTTTGTTATGCTATCCACAAAGACAGCATTGTTTAAGTATAACCATATAGGATTGAAGGGTCAACTTAATTAGAACACTATAGTTTGTTATGCTATCCACAAGACTATATGTGATCTAGAAGTCAGAATGAATGATGTTGAGAATATAAAGGTACAATTGATAAAGAGTTACCTACTCTTAAACTCATGAATATTTATTATGCTATCCACAAGGTGTTTGTGAGGAATAGAGATCTCAATCCCACTAAGAAATATTAGAATATTTTTTGATTTTCATACTTGAGGGCTATGAAGTTTGATAAAATAGTGAGAGACACAATTAGATAAAAATTTTAGTCTAGTTATGTATATCATCATGAGTTGTCTGCTTATATTATGTTCTTGTTGTCGTAGATTAACTACCACATGGCATCCTCACTTACACTTAGAGGTATCCTAGATGCAAACAAGTTGACTGGACCTAACTATGTCGACTAGTTAAGGAACTTGAGAATTATTCTCACCAGAAGAAAATCTCCTATATTCTGGGTACACCTGCTCCAGATTCTCTTGAGAAAGATGCTTTCGAGGAGGATAGGGCTGCATATAAGATATGAAAAGATGACAGTGTGACTGTCAAATGTATCATGCTTGCCTCAATGAGCAACGAGCTCCAAAGGCAGCATGAGGACATGGATGTTCTCTCTATTCTCCTTAATCTTAAGGAGTTATATGGAGAGCAAAGTCAAACTACTCAATATAAGATATCGAAGCAGTTGTTCTGTGCTCGTATGACTGAAGGCTCTTCTGTGCAAATACATGTCTTAAAGATGATTGATTTGATCACTCATCTGGGATAGCTGGATTTTGCCATGGATGGTGAACTGAGCCAGAATTTGATCTTATAGTCTCTCCCTAACTTTTTTTTCTTAGTTTGTTATTAATTATCATATGAATAAACTGAACTCTAGCTTATCTGAACTGCTGAATATGTTAAAAATAGCAGAGAGCCATTTCAAGGGTGAAAAGGCTCAAGATCTTCATGTTGATAAAATCAACAAGAAGAAAGCAAAGAAGGGTTCTAAGAAAAAGATGAACCCTAAGGCTAGCATCTCTAAGAAGAAGGTGAAGAAGATCTCTGCCAAAGGTACTTGTTATCACTGTGTCAAGGAGAGCCGTTAAAAGAAAAATTACAAAGAGTACCTTGTAACCATGAAATTGGCAAGCATTGCTAAAGGTTTGTATATGATACAAACTAATTTATCATTAAGTACTTCATTTTTAGATTCTTGAATTTTGAATACCGCCTGTGGTTCACACCTTTGCAAATCATTATAGGGTCTACAGGAAATAAGAAATCTGAATAAAGGTGACTTCGAGCTATTCGGTGCTAATGGAGAGTCCATTCAGGTCGAAGCCATGGGAATCAGAATTTTGAAGTTGTCTTCAGATAGAATTTTGAAACTGAAAACTTGTTATTATATTTCAAATATTGTTAGAAATATTATTTTTGGATCATTGTTATTGGAACAAGGTTTTGAAATAATTGCAAAGAACAATAGTTGTTCTATATATTTTTCTAATGAATATTATGGAAGTACTTTTATTGATAATGGTCTTATGTTTCTTTCACTTAATCATAATGTGCTTTATGTTGATAATATGAAGCAAAAAAAGAGAGAGGATGTGAATGTCACATATCTTTGGCACTGCCGACTTGATTATATAAATGAGTCAAGGATTTATAAGTCATACAAAGATAATTTCTTTGATCTTTATGATTATGAATCATATAGAAATCTGTGAATCTTGCCTCATGAGAAAAATGATCAAGACTCCATTTACTAGACATGGAGAATAGGCGAGTGACATTTTAGACTTTGTACATACTGATGTATGTGGTCTAATATCGACTCAAGTCAGAGATGGATACTCTTACTTCATCACGTTTATTGATGATAGGTCAAGATTTGGATATGTGTATTTAATGAAATATAAATCCAAAAACTTTGACAAATTTAAAGAGTATCAAAGAATGATCGAGAAACAAATTGATAAAAGTATTAAAATTCTTCAATCAGATCGAGGAGGAGAATACTTATCCAGTGAGTTCCTCGATTACTTGAAATAAAATAGAATACTCTCTTAATGGACACCTCCTTATACTCCACAGTTAAACAGAATTGTGGAAAGGAGAAATCACACCTTATTAGATATGGTGCGGTCTATGATGTATTTCATGGATCTTCCAATATCCTTTTGGGGATACGCCCTCGAGGCTGCAGCATATATTTTAAATAAAGTACCTTTGAAATCTATTTCTAACACTTCATATTAAATATGTAAAGGAAAAAGATCCAATCTTAAGCATCTTAAGAGTTGGGGTTGCCCGATTTATGTAAAAAATATTGATGGACATAAGCTGGATGCTAGATAAAAAATATGCAGGTTTATAGGTTATCCTAAGGAGAGTATAGGATACTACTTCTATAATCCTACTCAACAATAGGTGTTTGTTGGTAGGCATACCATTTTCTTGAAGAAAGAGTTTATCCAAGAAAGAGGCAGTGGGAGGTCTGTTGAACTTGAGAAAGTTCAAAACCTACAATCCATCCAAGATTTATCAAATAGTTCTCAACCAGATATGCCCATTGTTGAAGCACAACCACTACACACACTTCCTCTTCAAAGGTCAAGTAGAGTGTGTAGTGTACCATTCAGGTATGGGTTTGTTATTGAGAATGACAACACAACCCATATCATAAAGAATAATGATCCTACGACCTATTCGGAAGCTGTTATGAGTAGTGACTTTGACAAGTGGCTAAATACCATGAAATCTGAAATGAACTCCATGTATGCCAACTAAGTATGGACTTTAGTTGATGCGCCTGAGGGTGTGACCCCAATAGGCTGCAAATGGGTCTTCAAAAGGAAGATTGGAGCAGATGGCCAGATAGAGACCTATAAGGCCAGGCTTGTGGCAAAAAATTTCGGACAAAAATAAGATGTTGATTATGAAGAAATCTTTTCGTCAGTAGCCATGCTCAAGTCTATTCTGATAATGCTTGCTATTGTAGCATACCATGACTATGAGATCTGGTAGATGGATGTTAAGATTATCTTTCTCAATGAAAATCTTAAGAAAGAAGTCTATATAACTCAGCCAGAGAGATTTGTCTCAAGTGGAAGAGCAAATTAGGTATGCAAGCTAAATAGATCCATGTATGGATTGAAACAAGCATCGAGGAGCTGGAACATCCATTTTGATGAGACAGTCATATCGTTTGGCTTTATCAAAAATGTGAATGAACCTTGTATATACAAGAAGACTAATGGGAGTACTATTATCTTCTTGGTCTTGTATGTGGATGCCATACTGCTCATTGGGAATGATATCTCGATATTGCAATCAGTCAAAACTTGGCTATCATAAAAATTTTTCATGAAAGACTTGGGTGAGGCATCTTATATACTTGGTATAAAGATCTATAGGGATAGATCAAAAAAGATGCCTAACTTGTCTCAATCTGGGTACATTGATCTGATGTTAAAGAGGTTCAACATCAAAGGAAGTAAAATAGGTTACTTGACCATAGGTCATGGCATACAACTCTCTAAGAAGATGTTTCCTAAGACACTTGAAGAGAGAAATAGAATGAGTTCTATTTTTTATGCTTCGACTGTAGGATCGATAATGTATGCTATGTTATGTACCAGACCTGATGTAGCTTATGCTTGGATATTGTAAGTAGATTTCAGACTAATCTCAGAGAAGATCATTGAAAAGCTATGAAAAATATACTCAAGTACTTGAGAAGGACTAGAAATATTTTTCGATATATGGTGGATCTGATTTAAAACTGCAAGGTTATACCGATTCTAGTTTTCAATCTGATTTGAATGATAGCAAATCGATATCTGGGTATCTGTTCAATCTGTATGGTGGTGCAGTAAGTTGAAAAAAATTTAAAAAGTAAACTGTTGCTGACTCGATCACTGAAGCTGAGTGTATTGCTGCAAGTGAGACTGCTAAGGAGGCTGTTTAGATGAAGAAATTCATCACAGAGTTAGATGTGGTTCTAGGGATTGAACAACTAGTGCCTCTTTATTGTGACAATGCTGGGACAGTTGCTCAAGCCAAAAAACCAAGGTCTCATCATAAATCCAAGCACATCCTAAGATAGTTCCACCTCGTTCGAGAGATTGTCAAAAGATGCGATGTGATCATGGAGTGAGTTAACACCAAGAACAATATAGCAGACCCGTTCACTAAGGCCTTGTCAATACAGCAGTTTGACCACCATCTTGATAGCATGGGCATCAAGTATAGGGATGATTAGCGTTAGTGCAAGTGGGAGATTAAAAGAATTATTCCCTACAAACCAATCGTATATGAGATACGATAGGGTGTATTTTATAATTTATCTTTCAAATTCATGTAATTGATATTTATTTTAATAAAATAGATATTTTTGATTCATTATATGCTACATCTTGTTGTTCTTAAGATTATAATGAACCTCATAGGTCCAGATAATAGTTTTAGGGCCGTGATGAGATCATGCCAGTGAGACCTAAATCCTTGATAGCCCTAACCTAAAATATTTCTAGTCATTGGTACATTGAGTTGGAGATCAATGATACCAATAAGACTGGCATGTCCTATGTATGCTCAGAAATGAGGATGATTGATCTCACAACTACTTGTATGGAGACACTAATACAATGATATGGATGCACATTAGAGAATGAGTTCACTGAATTGACCTATGAGAGAATATTAGATGGAGTCTTATTTATGTGAGAATTTTAGTGCAGGGATAAAATGATAATTTTAAAATTTTTTCAAAATTATAATTTTACAGTAAAAATTATTGATTAATCTAATTAATTAACATGTATTAACTCTATACAAGGATCTAAATATGATATATATAGCATGTATTTAAATTTGAAATTTCGAATTCTATAGTAAACATTTTACTGTTATATGTTCAGAACACATTACCTTCGTGCAGGTAGTCAATCGTCGTAGTCTGATCACCGTCGGGATGGTCTGATCATCGTAATGCAGCCACACAGTATGTCTGGCCTCCGTGGATCGTCCACACGAAGCTCCCAATCTGATCGGCTCCTCACGAATGCTAGTTCGTTGCAAAATCCTTTCGATGGTCGATGCTGATCGAACTCCTTCGATCGGTGTCTACCGACTCTTCGGATGTTTTGGATCATCAGCAAAGGAACTTGAGAGATTGATGAAGCTCTCCCTGAAGTTTGGTGGGCTCACGACACTCGTAGCTCACCTTCTTACTTCCCGAACCCTAGGGACTTACATCTCACTTGTATGCCATACCAGTGTCTCCACACTCCTTGGTTAAGAGGACAACCAACCCATATGGCATACAATGACCTATGCTTGATAAACATTGTTGTCCTTGGTAACAACGTATCATTTGGTCGCGAACAGGTTTAAGGACTAAATGACAAATCCTCCTTTGTCGAGTCTAAATAGTCTTAAGGACTTCACCACAACATAGGAGTTCATTAGAAGATGAAATAATTTGTGATGAAAAATATCAAAATAATTTTTATTTATTTATAATTCATATACTAATACAAGAAAGAGCACAACCATCAACAGGCTGACGATTGGCTTTGGAACACTATTCCCAACAATCTCCCACTTGGCCTAAAACCAATCGGTGCAGTATCTAATACCCATCTTTGACTTGAAGTCGTCGAACTCCTTCACCGCAATGGCTTTAGTGAATGGGTCAGCTACGTTCTCCTTCTCGTCGATCTTCTGAAGGTCGACGTCACCTCTATCCACGATTTCCCGGATTAGTTGGTAGCGATGCAGAATATGCTTCATCCGCTGGTGTGCCTTCGGTTCCTTCGCCTGAGCAATGGCTCCAGAGCTGTCACAATAGAGCAAAACTGGACCAACAAGAGAGGATGCTACTCCGAGTTCGGTGATGAATTTTTTCAACCACACCACTTCTTTGGCAGCATCTGATACAGCGACATATTCTGCTTCGCAAACTGAATCAGCCACAGTGTGCTGCTTGGAACTCTTCCAGCAGACTGCCCCACCATTAAGGGTAAAAACAAATCCTGACACACTCTTGCTGTCATCGTGATTAGACTGAAAATTGGAGTCTGTAAACTCCATAAGTCTCAAGTCTGATTCACCATAAATAAGCTACTGGTCCTTAGTATTTCTTAAATACTTCAGAATAGTTTTAACAACCTTCCAGTGATTCTCCCCTGGATCAGATTGGTGTCTACTCACTACCCCCAGTGATTATGCCATATCTGGTCGTGTACTTATCATAGCGTACATGATAGATCCTACTGTCGAAGCATATGAAATTCTACCCATACGCTCTCTCTCTTGAGGTGTTGTTGGACAATCCCTCTTCGAGAGAGAAATTTCATGGCCTATTGGTAGATAGCCTTTCTTGGAATTCTCCATGCTGAACCTCTTCAGCATAGTATCAATGTACGTGGACTGGGATAAGCCAAGCAACCTTTTAAATCTATCCCTATAGATCCTCATCCCTAGGATGTAGGAAGCTTCTCCCAGATCCTTCATGGAGAACTGTGACGACAGCCAAATCTTTATTCCTTGTAATGCAGGGACATCATTCTCGATTAAGAGAATATCATCCACATACAATACAAGAAATATCACTACTGGACCACTAGCCCACTTATAAATGCAGGGCTCTTCTCCGTTCTTAACGAAGCCATACGTCTTGATCGTCCTATCAAAATGTATGTTCCAACTCTAGGATGCTTGCTTAAGTCCATAAATAGACCTCTGTAGCCTGCACACCTTAGACTCATCTGTGAATGTGAATCCTTCAGGTTGTATCATATACACCTCTTCGTCCAGCTCTCTGTTTAAGAAAGCTGTCTTCACATCCATCTGTCAGATTTCATAGTCCATATGGGTAGCTATCGCAAGCATAATCCGAATGGATTTGAGCATTGCTACAGGAGAAAATATCTCGTCATAGTCTATACCATAATGTTAACGATATCTCTTGGCAACCAGATGGGCTTTATAGGTCTCCACCTTTCCGTTTGTGCCCCTCTTCCTCTTGAAGACCCACTTACACCCTATGAGTTTTACTCCTTCGGGTGGGTCAACCAATGTCCACACATCGTTGACCTTCATGTACTCCATTTCGGATTTCATGGCCTCTAGCCATTTCTCAGAGTCAGGTCTCTGCATTGCATCCATGTAGATGATCGGATCCTCATCATTTTCATCAAGTTCGATAGGATCGCCGTTCCAGACCAAGAAACCATAGTATCTGTCCGGTTGACGTGGTACTCTACTAGACCACCTTAAGGGTGAAGGAACAATGGGCTCCGGATCTGATCTAACCAAATCCGATTCAGGTTCAGCAACTTGTGTCGATTTTTTCACCTGTCAAACTTCCTTAAGTTCGACCTTTGAGGCAACAGTCCCTTCACCAAGGAACTCCTTTTCCAAAAAGATTGCCTTAAGGTTGACAAACACCTTTTGCTCATCAGCTAGGTAGAAATAATACCCTTTGGTCTCTTTCGGGCACCCTATGAAATAACACTTGTCAGACCTAGGTCCAAGCTTGTCCATAATTAAACGTTTAATATATGCCGGACATCCCCAAACCCTAAGGTGTGAGAGTACTGGCTTACGACCTATCCATATCTCATAAGGCATTTTGGTTATAGACTTACTCGAAACCCTATTTAGAAGGTAACAAGTCGATTCGAATGTATATCCCCAGAGGGAGATCGACAGACCAGCAAATCCCATCATGGATCGAACCATGTCCAACAAGATCCGATTCCTCCTTTCAGACACACCATTATGCTGTGGTGTTCCAAGAAGAGTTCACTGAGAGAGAATCCCATTGTCCTCAAGATATGTCAGAAACTCATTAGAAAGGTATTTGCCTCCTCGATCAGATCGAAGAGTTTTAATACACTTCTCAGTTTATTTTTCTACCTCATTTCGGAATAGTTTGAACATTTCAAATGACTCCGACTTATGCTTCATTAAGTAGACATACCCATACCTTGATAGGTCGTCTGTGAAGGTTATGAAGTAGAAATATCCACCTCTTGCACTTGAGCTCATGGGTCCACATACATCAGAATGTACCAGACCCAAGAGTTCACTGGCTCGCTCACCTTTTTTAGTAAAAGGTGACTTGATCATCTTCCCAAGAAGACAGGACTCACAGGTTGGAAGTGATTCACAATCACCAACTTCAAGAATTTTTTCTTGAGCCAACCTATTTATCCTGTTCTTATTGATATGACCTAGTCTACAGTGCCAAAGATAGACTTCTGACATATTATCCATTCTAGGGGAGGTTTGAACCATATTAATAGGCTGTGATAGTAAGTAAATTTCATTATTTAGTTATCCAACAAATATTGTAACACCATTCGAAATGATATTGCAAACATTTCCTTTTATTAAAAATTCATAACTGTATATGGCCAAAAGGCCTACAGAAATAATATTTAATAAAAAAATTGGACAATAGTGACATTCACTCAGAATTACATTATGAGAGTTGATTACAAGGTTCATGATTCCTAAAGCTAGAACTGAAACTTTGCTTCCATCTCCAACGTTCAGGAACCTTTCGCCTTCATCAAATCTCCTACTGACCTGCAGACCCTGTATCGAATTACAGATATGATAAGGGCTTCCGGTATCCAATACCCAGGCAGTAGTATCACAAATGAAAAAGTTGCAAGATGTTATCATATAATTACCTTGCTTTTTTTTCGGCCTGTTCTGGTCTAGGGAGGCAATGTATAGAGAATAGTTCCTCCTCCAGTGCCCCTGCTTCTTGCAAAAGAAGCACTCCACCTGGCTCAAGTCGGGCTTGCGCTTCTTGGTCTGACCCTATGTAGACGTCCCAGCATGCGGCCGCACCTTCTTATTCTTCTTCTTCTTGTTCTTGTTCCCTTTCTCAAAGGGTCGACGATCAGAAGAAGACCCTCCCACAACATTCACCGACTCCTTATGGAGCTGGTGGTCCTTCTCAAAGTTCTGCAACAACCCCAACAAGCCGTGGTAGTTCACTACAGGCTTTGTCATCCGAAAATGAGTAAGAAAGTGGAGGAAGGACTTGGGCAAAGAATTAAGGATCGCATCCTTACCGAACTGCTCATGCAAGGGAAAGCCCAGTTTACTTAGGCACTCAATCATTTCGATCATGTACAGTACATGATCAGTGACTGAGGCCCCATCCCTCATCCGAGCATTGAAAATGGCACAACTAGTTTTGTGCCTTTCAACATCGTTAGACATGCCAAAGGAGTCATTCAACATTTGAAGCATCTCCTGTGGCTGGGCGTTCTCGAACCTGCGACTGAACTCATCATTCATTGCCGCCAGTATTATGCACCGAACGGTGGTGCGATCGTTAAGCCACTCTGGTAAGTGTCTCGGACTGTCTCTCTAGCATTTGGGGTGGCTCCTCAGATGTCGGATCCGTTACTACATAAAGGATCCGCTCATGCTCAAGAATGATTTTCAATTTTTGATGCCAGCTATCGAAATTAGATCCCATGAGCTTGTCATTATCTAATAATGAATGGAGCGACAGGGTAGTGGCCATAGCTACATAAAAGAAAATCAGACCTTTATTAGTACATAAATTATTAATACTAAAGACTTGGACTTTAGTCTAAAGTTTCTCCCAGTATTTTTACGAACTGGTAGCCTCAACCTCCAATTTGAGGAATTACTTTAATTTCTTAGTGGGTACTAGAATCCACATAGACCACACACAAGCTCAACTTTAGTTGGTCAACCCATGTGCATCTATGGGTAGGTTCATAACCAGTTGTTTCTCTAAACAACTTCTAATAATTAATTTTGCCCCAGAACCTAATCAGTAGGCTTTGGCCTCCACTGAAAAGATCTGATTAGGTCCAACCATTAACATGACTTGATTTGGTGAATCGGATCAATAAATGATCAGGCCCGACTTTGGCCGGCCAACTTGACCACCATCAGAAAGGCTCAACCAAATTATCAAATTATGAATGATAATTTCATTAGTCAATAAGCACCAGGCCTTTGGGCCTCCAGTGATTATTAAACTAATGGACTCATTATCACTCACTTAATGGGAGGCTATGACTTAGTTATCATATAACATAATCATTTTTAGGGACCTAATAATTTTTGAGGATTTTATTAAAGGATAGAAGAGAAGAAATTGACCAGCCAATTTCAATCCTCCCACTGACTTCACCAAGTCAGATTAAAAAGGATTTAATTAAAGCCGACATTTGGAGTACCTAAATCAGTCACACTGATTTACTTAATGACATGGGTGAGCCCTAATTACCAAGTGATCTAATCAAAACCTAATTCACCAGGTTGGCTAGGTAAGTGAGATCAGTGGAAGGGATATGCCATTAACTCGTCAGAGATCAAATCAATGCGAGTAGCTCCCAGTTAAAAAATACTGGTCAGACTGTCGAACATACCTTAGACACCAACTGGTTCATTAGTTTTAATTTGATCAACTTAGTAAATAGGGTTCCACTGCGTAGCCATGAATTAAGTCCATCTTGGTCTAGTTAAAGACATGGACCCATTCAACTACAACTATTGGAGTTGAGTCTAGAGTGTCCTTGACCTAATCTAATTCAACTTTTAATTAGATTTGACCAATTACTCTAATTTAGTCTATTTTTTTAAGCTAACCTTAGGTCTAACCCAATTATGGACCTAATCCATCTTACCCATTGACCCACAAGTTTATGCAATTATCTTAGGTCTTAATTCACAATTCTAGACCAACTAGACAATACTTAATTCTTTTAATTAAGTATTTAAACTGATGGGTCAGGGTTTGGTATTTTAAAAATAATTTTCAAATTTGAAAGGTTTTATTTTCTGTTCACCAAATGTGTTGACTCATTTCATAAACGGATCAGCACATTTCATAAACAGCAATCCTATTGCTAATTATATAATAGAAAATAACTCAATCAAAATAAATCATGAATATTTCTTTAGATCTAATCTATCACATTCATGATAAATTTTACAATTAAACTTTTACAATTAAGTCCTTTCGCTGCTTCATCTACATGGGATGTAATCGCTCGACACCCCTACCACCATAGGAGAACCCCATCGAATGGGAGGAGAGGGTCTTTAAACCCTACTTTTCTCCTATGACCGGACGACCATGGCAACCAACCCAATTAGACTACTTGCTACTTGGATCAAGTATATCTAAATATACCAATTTTAAAATTTAAATTTTAAATTTTAAATTTTAAATTTCAAATTTCAAATTTCAAATTTTAAATTTCAAACAAATTTTAAATTTCAAAATTTTGAATTTTAAATTTTGAATTTCAAATTTAAAATTTCAAATAAATTTCAAATTTTAAATTTTAAATTTTGAATTTCAAATTTTTGAATTTTGAATTTTGAATTTCAAATTTTAAAATTTAAATTTTAAATTTCAAATTTCAAATTTAAACTTTTAGATTACTACTTAATCTATGTATGCAAATGTATATCATATTTTAGAACCTCACTCTGATACCATTTGTGAGAATTTCAGTGCAGGGGTAAAACGATAATTTTAAAACTTTTTCAAAATTATAATTTTACAGTGAAAATTGTTAATTAATCTAATTAATTAATATATATTAACCTTATACAAGGATCTAAATATGATATATATAGCATGCATTTAAATTTAAAATTTCGAATTCTATAGTAAATATTTTACTGTTATGTGTTCAGAACACATTACCTTCGTGCAGGTAGTCGATCACCGTAGTCTGATCACTGTCGGGATGGTTTGATTATCTCAATACAACCACACAGTATGTCTGACATCCGTGGATCATCCACACGAAGCTCCCGATCTGATCGACTCCTCACGAATGCTAGTTCGTTGCAGAACCCTTTCGATGGTCGATGCTGATCGAACTCCTTCGATCGGTGTCTGTCGACTCCTCGGATGCTCTGGATCATTAGCAAAAGAACTTGAGAGATTGATGAAGTTCTCTCTGAAGTTTGGTGGGCTCACGACACTCATAGCTCACCTTCTCACTTCCCAAACCCTAGGCAGAAACCCTAGGGTACTCTCAGAAAAATCCTACATCCTTTCTATTTCTTTTCTTTTCTCTTCTTTTCTTTTCTTTTCTCATGCACAGAGCCTTTCTCACGCCACCCTTTCTCTCTAGGATCAGATATACGCATGCCCCACCTTCTCTCTCATTTTAAAATGGTGCAAGACCGCATATTTTCAGTATTTTCACCGCGTGAGAGGATAAAGCTAGGTGGTTGCTCACTTGAATTCAAATCGAATTTGAATTCAAATGCCAACCAACCTATCCTTATCCACTCAAGGCATGAGAAGAGAAGGGGCGTGGGTTCTTTGTGCATGGAGAATTTATATGAGAAACTTTTTCTCATGTAGAGAATGGGGCGCATAAGAGGATAAGGTGGCGCATGGATTAGTTGCCTATTCAAATTCAAACATTATTTAAATTTGAATGGCCAACCAACCTTATCATTATCCGCACAAGTGACACACATGGGAGGGTGTGGGAAGGCTTTTGTGTGGGAGAAAATTCATGAGAACTTGTTTCTCGTGAATTCAAATAGGTGCAGGTGAGGTGAGGTGGCGCAGGGAGATAAGTCAAGGTGGTTTCAAATATTAAATCAACCTAATTGAACCAACCTTATTAAAATAGGTTAGGCACAATTAGACTAAGTTAAATCCAACACAATTAGGCTTCATTAGGCTTAATAAAATCTTAATCAAATCAAAAATTAACTAAGCCCAACCCCTGATCAGATCAGGGACCAAACCACCTCGGCGATTAGGTCAACTATTAACCTAATCGGGTCAAACCCAACTGAATCCAATTCAATTAGACTTGATCCAAAAATAATTACTCAATCAAATTAAGTTAATTAGTAATCAAATCACTAATTAAACCTTTCATAAATACTGAGACCAAATTTGATGGGCAATCGGATATCAAAGTCCATCGATATGAAACCTTGATCGAAGAGTCCCAAACCAGTGGGACTCTTGACCCCGGTACCCAAAATGTGTGGAACTCATGATCAGAGAATCTTGATTCTCGATCACAAAGTCCCAGATATGTAGGACTCAGAGTCTCTGAGCATTAGGACTCTTAGTCGAAGAGTCCCAGTCTAGTGGGACTCTTCACCAGCCATCAGATCAGATAGGAACCTCTAATGTGTGTGACCCCGCAGGTTCGAACCTAAGCTGGTACCACAGGAACCAAATCCTGTACTAATCGAAGTGACCATCTAGCAATGGGATTCGATGTCCGGATAGGTCGAATAGTCACAATCGCAACATTCAGAACCTACGCGAATATGGTTACTGTATAATTCATCCCTTTTGACCCTTGTGTATAGGATGACTCAGGGTTAAACTATCAACCCTGATCAGATCATCCGAATCATGCTCAACTCAAACAGTCCTGTGACTCTTCACTAGGACTACCCTGGTCAAGATTTTACTAAATTGAAACACGACTGTACACAGCTCCTAAACTGGAGTGGTCAATCCCATCTTGACATACGCACCGACAAGTCAAGTACTTGACTACACCCAGCAGCCTTCCATCACTGAATTAGAAATTCAGGTAGTCCAGTGCCTAAGTGCGTGAGTTGCTTGTAAGTCACTGTGGCAGTCTCAGGTCGGAGGGACAGTTATACCCATATCCCATCAGAGCAAATCTTGACAGCAGAAAAAGCTCTAGAGTCGGTCATGTTTAGTGCAGATGTACCTTTATATCTCACCTGTATGCCATACCAGTGTCTTCACACTCTTTGGTTAAGAGGACAACCAACCCATATGGCACACAATGACCTATGCTTGATAAACATTGTTGTCCTTGGTAACAACGTATCATTTGATCGCGAACAGGTTTAAGGACTAAACGACAAATCCTCCTTTGTCAAGTCTAAATAGTCCTAAGGACTTCACCACAACACAGGAGTTCATTAGAAGATGAAACAATTTGTGATGAAAAATACCAAAATAACTTTTATTTATTTATAATTCATATACTAATACAAGAAAGAGCACAACTGTCAACAGGCTGATGATTGGCTTTGGGACACTATTCCCAATAATTTATATGTCAACTGATGATTCTCTAGTGGGAGTTGTGTAAGTGATCCTTAGACCTGAGGTCACCATGATACCTTGTGTACATAGATCCATGTTTTGGTTCACTATCTAGCTTGGTTCTTTGATCCTTGTGTAGGATGTTTTGGATATGGTGAAGTATGCATGAAGGTTGTAAGTGATCAATAAGAGATCAGTCACTCCTAATAAAGGGAGCAAACATCCTATGTGATCTCGTAGGATGATGATTCTGGAAGTCTTTGGTCAAAGCAGGATGATAATTAGGAAAAGATTTTTGATGTATCATCAACTAAATCATCACCTTTAAATTGAGATATATAAAGATAAGTGATTGGATTTGACATATTTTCATGTCCACAGCTCATTTGGGATGTTGTTTGACTAAAAGATTGAATTACACGAAAACTTACCACTGAAGGGTATTTTGATAAATTTTTATCAAAATTTTAAATCTTTCGAGTAGTCATGATATATTGCTAGACATCAATCTTGACTTGTGGGCTTGATAAAATTGAAAGAATTTGATTATGGAATCAATTTGAAAGAGTCCAAGTTGATTGGGACTCTTCGAGTGACCTAATTTCATCGGATTAAGGTTACGTCGAAAGTCCGAATCCACTGCTGGCTAGATTTGGAACCTAATGGGTCACACACTTTGAAATTTAATTTTGATCTAATTTAATTAGAGTTTAATATAAATTCTATGGGTTAATTTGTTATGATAGCACATTATATTAACCCAAGTTTCCAAATTGGTTTAGATCAAAGTATTGGAGCTAACCTAGATCAGTTGGCTTTGACCTAATGGGATTGGGTCAATTTAAATTGGATCCTTTTTCAACTTGAATCAGCTTCAAGTAGAGAAAGAGTCCTCCATATCCATCAGAAGATACAGTAAAAAATAAATGCCGCCCACCTTAAATTGGTGTGTGAAGTGGAGAGTCTTTCTTAATGAAGGCTCTTAACTAATACACATTACCTTAAATTCCCGATCAGTTCTCCTATGATTTAATGTCAAAATTTATTGAATTTTTTATAATACATAGAAAACAAAGAGTTCTTCTACTTTAAGTAATTGGATCATCAAAAGTTTACTTGGTGAATTTATTTTGTACATGGGAAGTTGGAGCACCAAAGGTTGGCACCCCTTCAACCCATGTGACGTCCCCTGGTCCCCTATTTATAGGGGATACCTCAGATGGCTTCTAGCTGAGATTTTTGGATAAACTAGAGAGAAGAGATTTGAAAATTATAAAAAAAATTCTAAAAAAAATTTGAAAAAAAAGAAAAAATTTTGAGTGGCAAAAGTTGCTACAAGGGTGGTGAGATTTTCAGCAAGTGTTGCTTAAGTGCCCTAGGATTTAATTTTTCTATATGTTAGAGCCAAAAATTAAATTTTAGGTTGTAAAATATCTGAAGAGTATCTTCTTAGTGTTGTTCTGATTGTGAGATTGAAAGCAACTAGGCTTTGATGCGATCGTGACATAAGTTTGAAGCCGGTAGTATTCTTGAGAAGATAAGGCTGTGGTAGTGTACCGGTTGGGAAGGACCTTGGTCAACTTCTGTGTGGATCACCATTGGAGGACTTCTACCTTGGGGTCTTGTGGAGAACACCAACATGTCATTTTTTTATATTGGTTAAAGTATAATTTTCTATCTCTTTGCATGCTTGAATTTACTTTGATCGTGATCGATAAAGTGATTCTAGGATTTTGGATTCAGCTCGATAGTTTTATTTCATAAAGCTATTGATTTGTTTGTTTTAAATTTTTTAAAAATTATTTTTCACTGAATGGCCAAAACCCAACACAAGATATATGATGGATGATAAGAATCAATTCATCATCCTAGAAAGAATGGAAAGAGGAGTGGTAACCTTTAGCGACAATGGTAAAGGAAAGATCATTGGAATTTGTAAAATCTGTATTACTCCTTCCATCTTTATTGAAAATATATTGTTAGTAGATAGTTTCAAACATAACTTACTTAGCATAAGCCAATTGTGTGAAAAAAAATTTAAAGTAATTTTTGAATCATTCCTGTGCTAGTCCCTTTGATGAAAGTATCAAGTTCATTGGACATAAGCATGGCAACATCTACATAGTTGATTTTGATGAGATAGCCATGAAGAGTGGTCAATGCCTTATTGCTATGGATGCTAAAATCAAAGAGACCAACTGGCTACGGCAACGTAGATTAGGATATGCAAGCATAAATACTTTGTTAAAATTAATTGCAAGAGACTTAGTTAAAAGTTTACCCAAATTAAATTTTGAAAAGGATTGTGTTTGTGATGCATACCAATATGAAAAACAAACTAGGAAGAGTTTTAAATCCAAAAATATAGTGTCAGCTACTAGGCTACTTGAATTGATCCATATGAACTTATTTGGACCAACTAGAACCACAAGCCTAGGAGGAAAGAAATATGGACTTGTGATCATAGATGATTTCTCACACTTCACTTGGATTTTATTTTTGGAACATAAAAATGAAGCCTTTGTTGTCTTCTTAAAATTTTATTGCAAAGTTTCAAATGAAAAGAATTTAAGTATAATTTGCATTTGTAGTGATCATGGTATTGAATTTGAAAATCAAAATTTTGAAAATTTCTGCAACACACATGGCATTGAATATAATTTTTAAGCACCAAGAACATCCCAACAAAATGGAATAGTTGAAAGAAAAAATAAGACTCTAGAAAAAATAGTATGAACAATGTTATGTGAAGAAAATCTTTCAATATATGACTGCTTGCTACATTTTGAACCAAGTTTTAATTCGTTCAATTTTAAAGAAACCCCCTATGAGCTTTGGAAATGTAGGAAATCAAATATTAGCTACTTTTATATCTTTAGATGTCGCTATTTTGTATTAAATAATGAAAAAGATAAATAAATTTGATGCCAAATCAGATGAGGGTATCTTTTTAAGATATGCCACATCCAGCAAGACATATAGAATCTCCAACAAATAGACTTTGATTGTTGAAGAATCTATATGTGTTATATTTGATAAAGCTAACAATTCTTCCTTAAGAAAGGAAGATACCGGTGATGATGTAGGTATCTTAGAGAATGGATTAAAGAAACTCAACCTAAAGGAGAAACCAAGTTAAGATGAAGGAGAAGAAACAAAAGATGATGAAGAAATACTGAACCTTGAGAAAAGCATGAACAAAGAGTATGAGGATCTACCTAAGAAATAGACGTATGTCCACAATCATCCAAAAAATCTTATAATTGATGATCCCTTACAAGAGTTAAGAATTAGAGCCTCTTTATCTTTTATCTTATGATTATTTATCTTTTATCTCTCAAATTAAACCCAAATGCATTGAAGAAATTGAAAATGACTCAAATTTGATGTTTGCTATGCAAGAAGATTTAAATCAATTTGAGAGAAATAATATTTGAATTTTAGTGAGTAAACTATTTGATCTCCACTAATTGGCACCAAATGAATATTTAAAAATAATTTAGAAAAAAATAATAATATAATCAAAAATAAAGTTAGATTACTTGCTAAAAGATATAACTAAGAAAAAAGAATTGATTTTGATGAAACATATTCACTAGTTGCTAGATTAGAAGCTATTAGATTGTTACTTGCATTTACTTATTATATAAATTTTAAATTATGTCAAATAGATATAAAAAATATATTTTTAAATAGTTATATTACTAGAGAGGTTTTTGTAGAGCAACCTCCTAGATTTGAAAACCATGCTTTACCGAATCATATCTTTACACTCAATAAGATATTGTATGGACTAAAATAAGCACCTATACTAAAAAAAATAGACTATTAGCGATGGCTAACTATCATTGCTAATACTCATTCTATCATCGCTAATGCTATTAGTGATGGCCCACCATCGTTAAAAATCCAATGAAAATAATCTCATTGCTAATTATCATTATTAGCAATGACAAATTTGCCATCACTAATAACGATAATTAGCGATGGTATTAGTAATAAAAAATCATTGCTAATAATTTTATTTTTTTTAATTAAAGTGTTAAAAAAATCATCACTACTGTTGTCGCTAATAATTTTTTAATATTTTAATAAAAATTTTAAAAAACTATTAGCGATGGTAAATACCATCGTTAATAATTTTTAATTTTTTAAAAATTTATAATTTAAAATTTAAAATTTATTTTAATCATATTAATAATCAATAATATTTTTTAAAATTTATTATAAATAAAATAATTATTATTTAATATAATCATAAATATAAAATTAATTATATTATATTAAAAATATAAATTATATAATTTTATCAATTTATATGACTTTATAAGTATCAAAATGATATATATATATATCAAAAAAAAAATTATGTAAGATTCTCTTCATTATCCTCTTCATCCTCATCCTGCTCTTGTACATCCTATCCAGTAGTTAGTAGATGAGAGCTGGATGTCTCAGCATTCGATAATGAAAAAAATAAAATGTTATTAATAACTTTCAATATGAAAGTGCATATATCGATATGAAGATATATATTTTGATATACTACTTCAATTCTCAAACAGATTATTCCTATACATTCTATTCGATGATATGGAGCTATAGACACCACCGATTTATCGTTTGGATGGTTAAATTAAATTTTTATCCCCTATATCTCTTTTAATATGTGAAGCTTCTAATAAATATAAAAATTTAAAATAAATAAAAAAATTATTAATAGACTTACTTACTGTGATGGCTGTGACAACGAGCCCAACTGATCGCACCAATACAGGTCCCGAAGAATCTCAACGATCATATTGTGGATGGCATCTCGAAAGCTTTGAAGTCGTTGGCTCCAAAGCCTCTACACAACCTTCTCCACATGTGCGTCAGCCCACGTTTGGATCATCGAGCCCTAAGAGGAGTATTGAGCTACTGGAGGGTCGAAGCTATGGTCGAATCCTATAACCCTACTCCTATTCACCTCTCTGGTGGCCTTGAGCCATCCTTAAAGTTAAGGAGGGGCTGAGAGGATGGATCCTCACCATGCTGCGATATGAGATACTTCATATAATCTGTCTATATAGTTTAAAAATTTATTAGTCCATATATATTAGTGTATATAAAAATTTAATAAATAATATTTTAAGTTGTTACCATGATCTATCAAGATGGAGGATCTAAGTAATCACCAGTCCTCCTAGACTGGTATGTGGCCTACCATATCTACAGTTGCTCTAGTGCACGACCCAGTTATCATATCTACAATAAATAAATAATAAAATTAAATTAATTAAAATATATATATGATTAATTTAATATAAAATTAATTTAAGTATAGAATTTTTATCAATCTATCGGTTACAACATGTGTGCCAATGGAGCTGCTAATGTGCTTGATCGGATGCTGCTGGGCAGACTAGTTTTGCTATGCCCTCTACCACCTACTAGAGTACTCTTTAGTACCACACTGGTCATAGAGGATCTCTTATATGTCTATCTACATCTAGTGATCTGTGTAAGTCTTCCAGTCTGATGGTGACTCAGAACTGGAGTGCTCTATGGCAGACTATCGAAAGTTGTACATCCATCCCAGAACCCCTACGTGTCCACCTCCTCGAAGGCCTGATGGCTAGCCTCCTCATCTTGAGGAGGCTCAAATGGATAGTACCCCTGCAAATAGAAGTGACCCTGTATTAATAAATAGAATATAAACCTATTATGAATTTAAAATTTAAACATTTTTGACTTATTAGGAACATCTCCCAACCTGCATCATAAGGCCTCGATGGTCAACTGGAGAACTCATTCACCGACCCCAGCATCAATTATCGGATGATCCCAATAACCACATGAGGCACCGCAGATTCTGTAAATGTGCTACAAAATTGATTTTGAATAATAAATGTTAGTATCTAAAATGACTAAATTTTAAATATATTCAGTGAAGATATAGTACTTATGAATGGGTCTGAATGTAGACGAGCTCTCTATCCTTCGATCGAGTCGGAGGTGCCACGAGCTGGGTGGATCCTCTACCATGCCACTGACTCGACGAGCCAAACACTGCTTCACATGAGTGTGGGGTCACTGGCGACCCCGCATCATCCGAATCTGAGAGTATCAAGATATCATAAAGAATATTATATTAGATAATAAAAGATAAAAAAATATAAAAAAAATCTAAAGTATTAAAATTTACTGCATGGTATGTCTGGCATAGAACCATGCAAGCTAGCTATATGAGAGCTCTCTCCTCGACTCAGTATAAGAAATTTGACTATTAGCTAAATACTGTTGCTAATAGTCGATTTGCCATCACTAATACTATTAGTGATGGATTCCCATCGCTAATTAGTGGTCGAAAAAATCTTAATTGCTAATTACCACTATTAGCGATGAAATTTTAAGCTATCGATAATAAGAATATTAGCAATAGCTAAATTTTATCACTATTTATTTTATTATTTTTAAATAAATTTAAAAAAAATTAAAATTAATTAGCAACGGCTTTTTTGTCACTAATGTTGTCACTAATAATTATTAGCAACGACTGAAGCCATCACTTTAGCCATCAGTAGTAGTTAATTTTAATTTTTTAATTATTCATAATAATATTTTTTTATTAGCGATGCTAAAGCCGTCGCTAATACCATTGATAATAGTTAATTTTTTTAAAAAAAATTAATAATATTTTTTAAAATCTATTTTAATTAATCACAATCAATTATGTTTTCTAACACCTGTTATAATGAAAATCCAAAGATAATATGACAATCATAAATAAAAAACTAATTATATTACATCAAAAATATAAATTATATAATTTTACAAGTAGTATAAAAAAAAATACAATACATCAAAATAGAAAAAAAATTAGCCCAGATCCTCCTCCTCATCCTCCTACTCTTCTTTAGTAGCTAGTGGATGAAAGCTAGATGTCCCAGCATCCTGAAATAAAAAAAATAAAATATTATTAATAAGTTTTAATATGGAGATATATTTTTTTATATACTCCTTCGATTCTCGAATAAATTATTCCTACACATTCCATTCGATAGACACCCCCAGTCCATCAATTGAATGGTCAGATTGAATTTTTAACTCCTAGATCTTCTTTTCAGACTCAATCCTAAATATATGAAGCTTCTAAATATAAAAATTTAAAATAAGTAAAAGAGTTTACTAATAAAATTACCTAATACAATAGCTGGGACAATGAGTCCGATTGGGATGCGCAGCTACGGATCCTAGAGAATCTCCATGACTGCATCCTAGATGGCATCTCGAAAGCTCTGAGGTCATTAGCTTAGAAACCTCTGCATGACCTCCTCCACGTGTGCATCGCTTGAAGTCTGGAACATCAAGGCCTGTGAGGACGTCGAAGAGTATCGAGCTACTAGAGGGTCGTAGCTGTGGCTGAATCTTATGATCCGATTATTACTTACCCCTTTGGTGACCCTAAGCCATCCCTCAAGATCGAGGGGCTGAGTGGATGGGTCATCACTGTGCCACATAGCGACATACTCCATGTAATCCATCTATATAGTTTAGAAATATATTAGTTCTAATACACATATCAGATTCTGTAACAACTTAATAAATATAATTTAAAATTCTTATCATGATCTATCGTGATCTAGAATCTAAATAATCACCAGTCCTCCTAGACTGGTGTGTGGCCTCTCACAACTACAGCTGGCCTAATCGATGACCCAGTTATCATATCTACAATAAATAAATAATAAAATTAAATTAATTAAAGTATCCATATAAGAGTTTTTATTGCTCTAGTGAAGAGTTTTGGTATAGATTTCTTATCAGTCTGTCGGCCATAACATGTGTGCCAATGGAGCCACCCATGTGCCTGATCGGATCCTACTGGATGGTTCGATTTTGTTCGAGCCTCTACCGCCTACCAGTGTACTCCTCACTACTTCACTGATCGTAGAGGGCCTCCATACGTCCACCCATATCTAGTGATCGCCGTAGGATTTTCAGTCTGATGATGATTGAAAATCGAAATGCTTAATCATGGACTACCGTAGGCTATGTAGCCCATCTTGAAAACTATGTGTGGTCACCTGCTCGAAGATCAGATAGCCAGCCTCCTCATCCTGAGGAGATTAAAATCAGTAGTACCCCTGCAAGGAGAAGCAAGTGTGTATTAATAAATAGAATACAAACTGATTGTGAATTATTAAAGTAAACACCTTTGACTTACCAGGAACATCTTCCAGACTGCATCACGAGTCTCCGATGGTCAACTGGAGAACTCATTCATCGGCCCTGGTATCAATCGTCGGATGATCTCAGTAATCACATGAAGCATGAAGCTCTCAATAAATGTGCTATAAAATTAATTTTGAACAATAAATGTTAGACTCTATAATGACTAAATTTTAAACATATTCAATAAAGATATAGTACTTACGAGTGGCTCTGAATATGGACAAGCTCTCTATCCTCTGATCGAGTCGAAAGTGTCATGAGTTGGGTGGATCCTCTACCACACCATTGACTTTGAGAGTTGGATGCTGCTCCATATGAGTGTAGGGTCATTGGTGACCCCACATCATCCGAATCTGAAAGTTTCAAGACATCATAAAGAATGTTATATTAGATAATAAAAGATAAAATAACATAAAAAAAATATCTAAAGTATTAGAGTTTATTGCATGGCATGGGTGCTGCAAAACCATACGAGCTAGCTGCATCTAAGCTCTTTCCTCGACTGGCTTCGACCTCGAAAAAATATGATCTATAATCTCTGAAAATAAAAAATAGCTATGTAAGATTTAAAATGATGTATTTTATTGGCCAATAACCCAAATAGTATATAACTTAGTTAATTAAAACTGAAGCACTATTGTAATTGATATGTCTCAAGCCTAAACTGATATGGAGAGATATATTTTAATATACTACTTTGATTCTTGAATAGATTATTCCTACATATTTTATTTGATGATATGGAGTTATCGATACCTCTGATCCATCTATTGAATGGTTAGATTGAATTTTGACCCCTTTGTACCCATCCTCGAAAGCTCAAGTTTGTTACAGAGTCAAGATTTGAGATCAAAACTATGATTAAATACATGAAAAGAATTTAACAAAAACTATAAAAGCATATAACTTACTATGATTTTCAATAACAACTGATTAGGTGATAGCACCACTTTCATTTTGTCAACATGGACAAATACAAGAGTTTACTAAAATAATTATCTAATGTGATGGCTGGGACAATGAGCCCAGTTGGTCGCGTAGCTGTGGATTTCGAAGAATCTCCATGACCACATCGCGAACGGCATCCCGAAAGCTTCGAGGTTGCTAGCTCAAAAGCCTCTGCACGACCTTCTCCATATGTGCATCACTCTAAGTTTGGGATGTCAAGGCCTGTGAGGATGCCGAAGAATATCGAGCCACTGCAGGATCGAAGCTATGGCTGAATCTTTTTTCTGGGTACAGACTAAAAGTAGTCTAAGGCCCATTGATATTTTGGTGAAAGAGATTGCTAATCTCATGACATGCTGCTGGTATAATTATCCTAAAATTATAAATAATCATGGCATAGTTGAGGTAAGTATGTACTGTTCGTAACAAAATTATCAAATATACAATCCTAAGTAAAAATAATAGTAGATTCATATCAAATAAAAAAAATTATAAAATTTTACTAACTATGTAAAATAAATTTTAAATAATTATCTTTTATCAAAAATTTCTAACTTTGTATCATGTCTAGGTTTAACTCCCTTACCTTTTCTCCGACCTCTTCTTTCCAATTGTAGAACCTATTATCAAGATAAATAATATAAACTAGATAATTAGGCATTATTCATAAGTAAAAGATAGTAAATAAAATAAAATTTTAAGATAAATATTATCATGGCTGCTTGCATCAACTGAAGGCTCAGATTGTAGTGGCTTTCAATTATAGTTTTATTACTAGGTATAACACTTAAACCAAATTAGGAAATCAAGATATATTTTGTTAAAAAATTCTAAATCCAGAAGATCGATAGTGTCTTAGATTCTCATACCAGACCATATAAGCAATGATACAAATTTGGGTTGTAATAAGGAAGGTTGCATTGAAGCCATATAAATACCATAATTTTGTATTCTCCTTCCCTAGGAATATTAGCATCGGATAGTATGACCTTCAAAATTCAACATATCAAAAACTAGCATAAACAAGAATAGCTTTTTCACCAAATTTAGAATGATGATATCTCAGAATGAATAGGGGGACCTTAACTTTATATCACATTCATAAAAGTAGACTAACATATTATCATGTACTGTTGGATGAGAATCATTTTTCTACTGATATATTGCAGATGCTAACTAATAATCTTACATAACATCTGATCTCTCTGATGAAGGATCGACATCGGTTGGTGGGTCTAGGGATAGATCTTCTGCAGATCAAGGATAATGTTAAAGAAGTTATATATGGATGGTAATGCAAGATTTAATTATACAATTATGGGTATCAATGCAAGATTTAAAATAACATATTTTGTTGGCTAATAACCCAATAGTCTGTAACTAAGTTAATTGAAATTGAAAAACTATTATAATTGATATGCCTTAAGCCTAAATCGGCACAGAAGGATATATTTTAATATACTACTTCGATTCTCAAATGGATTATTCTTATACATTCTATTTAATGATACGGAGCTATAGATACCTCTGGCCCATCAATTGGATGGTTAAATTAAATTTTGACCTCCTTATTTTCATCCCTTCCGCCTCAAGTCTAAAACTTAAAAATAGTACTTAAATTAGAGAACAATAAAGTAAACAAGGAAAAGAGGAAAAGAAGAAGGCTCAGATCTGCCATTGAAAAATAAGGCATTGAAAATTTCTCTACACCTTTAACTATGAGATGGCTGCAACTAATTGTCTGTGATGTAACTAACCATCCAAGCTTGCCCTACAACTACAATAAGAATAAAAATGCATCACCTCCATCGATCTCTCTCTAGACTCTTTAGGCGCATTTCACACAGACAGTCATCATAGCCTTCCTGAGCCCCCGATCGCCTCCTCGAGCCTCCCACCCCTATCCGAGCCCAGCCCGAAAACTAAGAGTAGAAATTTTTAAAAAATAAAATAAAAATCTAAAAATAGTACTTAAATAAGAGAATAATAAAGTAAACAAAGAAAAGAGGAAAAGAAGAAGGCTCAGCTGGATGTCTTGGATGTCGCTGGGATCCGAGGCCCAAGCACGTAGGACACACCCTGACCCCATGTTTGTAATGCTACCCGGCACCTTCCCTCTATCGAAACGCTCTGCATGGTGAGATTAATATTTAATTAATTAATTAATTAATTGATTGATTGATTAATATTTAATTAATTATTTTTAATATCTAATTATACTTAATTAATATAATTTAAATAAAAAAATAACTTTTATTTAACAGCATTAGCCGTCACTAATACTTACATCAGAAGGCGGACTGCTGTGCAAGGACTGAGATGCGAGCTGGTGGGCAGGGACTGAGGTGTGAGGGGATGGCTCGGGGATGGGACGCCAGCTCGAGGATGCAGCCGTAGAGACGAGGGCACGGGGATGGGCCCGCAGGAAGGTGACACAGGTCGGGGTTGCGGGGTCGAGCCAATGGGCTAAGGGTCGTAGGGTCAGAACGTCAACTTGGGGACATGGCTACGTAGATAAGGGTGCAAGGATGGAGCTATGGGGTCGGGCTGATAGGTTGGGGGCAATGGAGAAGGGGCCGTGGGGTCGAGGCGGCCATGGGTGTGGCCGATATTAAAAATTATATCCCAAAGTCAATCATCAGTCTGTTGATGGTTGAGCTTATTGATGTAATTGTATATGAATTAATTAATAAAATATTTATTTGATAATTTTTTCATCATAAGCTTATACATCTTCTATATTGAACTTCTGTGTTATGATGAAAGTTTTTAGGACTATTTTAAATTGATAAAGGAAGATTTATCATTGAGTCCTTAAATGAGTTCGCAACCAAATGATATGCTATTACTAAGATGATAGATATATCAAGTGTAGGTCATTGTGTGCCATATAAGTTGATTCTCCTCTTAACCAATGACCATAGAGATGCTGGTATGGCATGCAGATGAAATATAGGAGTATATTTCACTAAATGTGATCAATTTCGGAGCACTCTACTATCAAGAGTCACTCCAACTTGAGATCACTATGGTGACTTGCAATTAACTCACTGTGCTTTGATGTCAGACTACCTGAATTTTTAATTCAGAATCAGAAGATTTCTGGACACAGTCAAGTACTTGTGAAATTGGTGCATAAATCAAGATGGAATTGACCACTCCAAAGGATTGGAGAGAATGCTTTATATTTCAATTTTGTAAGACCTTGGCCAGGACAATCCTTGTGAGGGGTCATAGAATTTATTAGATTAAGACACATAATGGATGTACTGTTGAGAGTTGATAGTTTAAACTCTAAGTCATCCTAACATCAAAGGTCAAAGGTTCTTGAGTGTTGCTTTGCATACATTCGGCCTATCTGGACATCAGGTACCATTACTAGATGGTTACTCTGATTGGTATAAAAATCTATTTCTGTGCTATCAAATTAGGTACGAACCTATGAGATCACACACATTAGAAATTTCTTTCTGATCTCATGGCTAATCTGAAGAGTCCCAGTGGAAGGGGACTCTAGTGAAGAGTCCCACTGGATGGGGACTCTATTGAAGAGTCCCATCAGACTTGGACTCTATCATTAATAGAGAATTAATTAGTGATTATATCACTAATTAACTCAATTTGATTAAGCATTAAAGTCTGGATCAAGTCTGACTGAATTGGATTCAATCAGGTCAGGTCTGATTAGGTTATAAGATGACCTAATCGGTAAGGGAGAAATGATCCTAATTTGAATGGATCTATGACTTAATTAATTTATTAATTCGATCAGATTTAATTGAAATTATAGGAGCCTAATTAGATTAGATTCATCATATTTTATTTAGGTCTAATTGGATTGGGTTTGGAAGAAATCTAATTGGTTAAATTCTAGAGTCCCAAATGAATGAGACTCTCTCCTTTGCGCCACCCAAAAGGTCTCATGCCTTTTCTCACTATATAAAATTTATTTGTAGATGAGAAAAATAAAAGCTAACCCTTCTTTTGTCACCCATTAAGGATAGGATTTGGTTGGTTTTGAATTGAATTCAAAATGATTTGAATTTCAACCTAAAACCTATCCCTATCCTTCCATATGTTGGCTTCTTTTGAAGGTGCCCATTGTGTGTGAGAAAAGGAAGTGTTCTTGATTGTTTTCTATACCCAAATTTCTCTAGTAAGTCTCTCTTTAACTCAGATAAGGGTGAGAAAAAGTTAGAGTCAAATTGAAATTCAAAATAATTTAAATTGCAACAAACTCTAGCTCTTATCTTATCTAATCTAGTTTGTGCGACAACCATAAAATGATCATAATTTTGTGTGCCAACAAGAGAAAACTTTTTACTGTGAGATATCAGAGAGAAAGAGGGGCCAAAAATCTTTTTTGGAGCATGAGGTTTGGGTGGATTTCTATCTTTCTTGGTGTGAACAAAGGAGGAGATGAATCTCCTCTCAGGTGAGAGATCTAGAACTGTTCTAGAATTTTTGGGTGAGAAAAAAATCAAAGAGAAGAGAGTCTTCATCAGATTTTTCTCCACCATCCAACATCCTTCTCTGATCCATCTTCAATATTGAAAAGGTTTGAGGTAATTGAAGGAAGAGATCAAATCAGATCTGCCATCAGAAGCTGACTGTGTGAGCTAGCACTCCCATAAAGGGCTGATCGGTCCAAGGGCTTCGTGTGGACCATCCATAGAGGTCGGATGCTTGTATAGCTACAAGTAACTAGAAAGAACTTTTAGATCTACATTCTCAATCATGTTCGACTATCCACGCTCAGATATTGGGTTCGAAATCCTAGAAGTGGTAGATTAGATCTATTACTAAATATTGTTTTTTGGTTCACATGTTTGTCATTTTAGATTCAGATTTTTATACATATAAATTCATGTCATAGATCTATTTGTAGGAGTTTTAAGATTAGATCTTATACATATATTTATAGATTAAATAGTTTAATCTAATATTTTTTTGCTAAAAATTTTTAAAATGCATGCATAAAATCCTTGCACAACCTTTCAATGGTATCAGAGTAAGATTTTCTTATGACATGAATTTATTTTTATATATAATCTGATTTTAATTATTTAGATTAGATCTAAATAATTAATTTAACATATGAGTAGATAGTAATCTGATGGGATAGATCCTCATAGCTATCTGATCATAGGAGAAATCAGGATTTCACAACTCTATTTATCCATTCGATGGGATCTCCTATAGCGTGTAGGGGTGCTGTGCGGTCTTTTTCATGATGGTGAATAATAAAAAAATTTTTAAAATTTTATTTTAGATCTAAAATAATATATATTAGATCTAAAATTAGTATTTCAATCATTAGATGATTGATTGTAAAAATATTTTATAAAATTAAAAACTATTTTCAAATACCGAACCCGAACCCATGTCAGCCTAAAACTTAATTAAAAATTAAGCGATCAAGATTTGAGAATCAAAGATCTAAGGTATTAGTTTCATAAATCATGGGTAAATGGGTTATCTTGAGTCAAGTCTATTTAATTAGATTAGACCTAGGGTTAGAAATCATTGATAATGATCATGTTAGTAATTGATCAAATCTAATTAAAAGTTAATTTTGATTGGATCAATTTCTTCCCTTGATCAATTTCAATAGTTGTAGTTGGTCAAGTCCATATCTTTGATTATACCAATATAGACTTTGATCGTGGCTCTGTGTCGAATCCAAGTCTATAAGTTGATCAAATTGAAAATGACTAACCAGTTGGTGTCTAAGATAAATATGGTAGCTTTGATCAGCGGTCATTAATTGGAAGCTATTCGCATAGATTGAATCTATATCGAGTTAATGGCATATTCCTCCCATCGATCTCACTTATTTGGCCAATATGGTGAATCATGTTTTGATTAGATCACTTAATGATTGGGATTGACCCATGCTAACTTGAAAATTAGTATGACTAATTTAGGTGCCTTTAGTTCAACTTGTCTGGAGTCTTCTTTATGACTTGGTGAAGTCAGTGGGAGGATTCATGACTGGTTGGTTGGACCAACTTATGCCTGATCTTCTTTAATCTGACTTGGTGAAGTCAGTGGGAGGATTAAGATTAACTGTTGCCCAGCTATGCAACCCAAGAGGGGGGGTGAATTAGATTTTTTAAAAAAATTTAAACTTAACTTACAACTATGAAGATTAATTAACAATGAGCAAGATAAGTATAGAGAGTGTAATTTATGCAAGGTGTAGAAGTTGGATACAGAAATGTAAGAGGATACAGAAATTTAAAAGGAGAGCAAGTAAGCACAACACAAACAAAAAGATTTATAGTGGTTTGGTGCCAACCTTGCACCTACATCCACTCTCCAAGCTCCTACTTGAGAATTCAAATCTACTAAACTGTATTCAACCTGAATACACTCGTCAGAATCTCTGACTCTAGCTATCCCAAGTTAGAACACTTATTTTTCGGGTACAAACCAACCCAATACAATCCGATTCAAGGTTCGGATCAATCTTTTCACATTTTGGAACCCTTCCAAAACAAAAATAATAACTCAAAAAGAAGTATTACAGTTAATTGCATAGAAATATAGATGAAGCTCCTTTGATGAGTGAATAAAGCTTTAAATATACTTTACACAATTAGAAGGAAGCTCTTTCTGATTTTCTCAAGGTGGTTGGAGACTTGAATGAGCTCTTGAGGAGTTGGTGAACTTGAATTAAAAGCTTCTTGAACTCTTTAAGTGGGCTCTTGCTTAGGATTGAGAAAAATGCTTAAAGAACCTTTTTCAAATCTCTCTCTTATTCTTGATTCCCTCCTTTAAGTCTCTTTATATATCTTCAAATAATGGTGGAGAGTAATCTGGACTGAAATAGAGCCGTTAGAGCACATTAAATGAGCATTAAATGCAATTGAAACGGGTTAAAACCTAGCCGTTGCGAAAATTTTCCATCACAGGGATCGACTCATAGGGTCGACTCATGCTCATGGGTCGACTCATGGGGTCGACCTCTGTGGAAAAGAGCAGAAAATGATTATTCTACAATTTTGGCCTACAGAGCAGTAGAGGTCGACTCATAGGGTTGACTCATGCCAAGGGGTCGACCCATGGAGTCGACTCACAGAGTGTGCCAGCCAATAAATTTTGCATGCCGTTCAGCCCTTCTAACCATTAGTCGACTCATGGGGTCGACTCAAAAATATAAACCTGATTTTCTTACAAAATATACTTTCAAAAATATTGAAATCACCTCCAATAGATTGCACATCTTTTGTTCTTGCTCTTGAGGCTTCCGAATCAGGTCTTGATAAAATTATATTTTTGCCCCTGAAACACAATAAATCTTTTTCCAAGCCAAAATCATTAGTAATCCCCTCAAATACTTTGTAATCATCAAAATCAATTCAAGGAGCAACAATCTCTCCCTTTTTGATGATGACAAAACACTTGAGCAAAAGTATATATAAAGTATTGAACATGAATTTCAAATTTATGAAGATACATCACCTAAATATTCTGGCCAAGTATTTGAACGAAATGCATCATAAGTAGTTTGAAAATAGATTTGAAATTTGCTAAAAATTTGAAATTTGCTTTTAAGTTCATTTGCTTAGAAATAAAAGCTGATGATTTTGATTCTTTAACACAAATAAAAGCTGATGATTTTGATTCTTTAACACATGTGCCCATTTGCTTAACAATTTACTTATTGCTCATTCTTTGCTCATTCTTTATTGCTTATTGCTCAAACTTGATTTTGATTCTCTACTCCCCCTTTTTGACAACATCAAGAAAGATTCTCTACTCCTCTTTTTAAGGACATATTTCCTTGATTCCTTCTTTTTGATGGGATCAATTTTACTTCTTTAGCTTCCTTCATTGATTGCTTGTTTCTTTATTGCTTATTATTTTACTCTCCCTCAATATAGCATACATAAAAGATATACCAATTTGCTCATTTAAAAGATATTGCTATTCAAGTATTTCACAGCACAAATCTCATAATTAAAAGCAATTCAATTTGATCACATTCAGAGATATTCATTGAAAGTCAAAGTATATATATATATATCCGAAAGGAGACTGAATACATAGATGTTTCAATACATAAGTGTTAACTTAGAGTACAAAAGACATGGATAGAAACTATCCAAGAGTCAATCAGTCAACATTACATTACATGGCCCACAAGATAGATCCTAGATAAAAACTAAAGAAAGGACAGACTACACTGGATCTAGTATATATCATGGCTGGATGGATCGGAGTCTGATGAATCAGAGATGGGGTGAAGAGATGAAGGATCATGTCCACGAGCTTGACCTCGATTATGTCTGCCTCTACCACGGGTAGAGGTGCTAGCACGAGAAGAGGGGTGAGAAGATCTTGAAGGCTAAGAAGCTATGGACTGAGCTACGAATGAGAGTCTGATGGTGTCCCGAAGATTCAAGGCTCTCGAAACAGACTGTAGCAGAACACTAAATTGAGTAGAAGCATATTCACTAGAGCTCCTGATCTCTCTCCTCAGGAAGTCAAAACCATTCTCTAAGACTCCTCGCAGTCTGGCCGCCTCCGCAGATAGGTCTGAGACTTCTGTGATATCCTCATGCGGCTATGGATGGGCTAGAGCTAACACTTACCCCTGCAAGTCAAGTACTCTACCAGTCAGTCTCAATATACAATCCTCAAGCTGCTCAATGTGTACTGACTGATCAGAAATCATCTGAAAAATAGTAGAGATGTGAGGGATCAGTGTCTGATCAGATACATCGTGAGATGTCGATCCCTGTGCAAAAGCTGAAGTACCCAACTGACGAAATAGTATGAAAGCTATACGCTGAGATATCATCTCTATCTGATCATCAGCCAATCTGATCTCTAAAGGATGTGCTCTGCTGTCCGACTGCTGAACTAAAGTATGCCTCCTCGCAGACTCTGACGGGCCAGCCTTATGGTCGGAAACAAACTGAATATTTGGTGATACAGCCCTGTGATCACAGAGGGGTGAGGATGATCCTTCCTCCTCTGCTCTATCCTCAGCTCTCTCTTCCACACCTTTTATCCAACCACCATCAGTTTTAGAAAATTCCATACGGTGCAATGTATGGCAGTTGATAGTATCGGAGTGAGATAGTCTAGCTACTGCCTCCCCCTCAAAGCTAACTTCAAACCTTCTAAATACTAAAGTGAGAGCCATGCCAAAAGGCAAGTGTGCCTTGGACCTATTCAAAGTCTCTCTCATAGCCTCAAACATCAATACCGGGAGGTTCAGGGGGGTTTGAGTAATTACATGATACATAATGCAGATGTTCCGATCAGAGAGAAGATCATGTCTACCACTTCTAGGAAAAAATAAATTAGTTACTGTTGGGTATAAAATACCCACAGCCGAAGTCCTTAGCAGAATCAGCTCCAGGAGGACTTCGCTCAGACTACTACGGGAGCCGGACTCCGCCGACGACTTCAACCGCGAGTAGACTCCGCCCGGACTCCTACGGGAGCCAGGCTCCGTCCTCAATATCAGCTGTCGGTAAGCCTTGTCCGGACTCCTACGGGAGCTGGACTTCGCCTTTAACTTTAATTGCAGGTAGACTCCACCCGGACTCCTACGGGAGCCGGGCTTCGCCCTCGACTCCAACGGCTGCAGACAGACTCCGTCCGGACTCCTACGGGAGCCAGACTCCGCCGACAACTTCAACCGCAAGTAGACTCCGCCCGGACTCCTACGGGAGCCGGGCTCCGTCCTCAACATCAGCTGCCGGTAAGCCTTGTCTGGACTCCTACGGGAGCCGGACTTCGCCTTTAACTTTAATTGCAGGTAGACTCCGCCCGGACTCCTACGGGAGCCGGGCTTCGCCCTCGACTCCAACAGCTGCAGACAGACTCCGTCCGGACTCCTACAGGAGCCAGACTCCGCCGACAACTTCAACCGCAAGTAGACTCCACCCGGACTCCTATGGGAGCCGGGCTTCGTCCTCAACATCAACTGCCGGTAAGCCTCGTCCGGACTCCTACGGGAGCCGGACTTCACCTTTAACTTTAATTACAGGAAGATTCCGCCCGGACTCCTACGGGAGCCGGGCTTCACCCTCGACTCCAACAGCTGCAGACAGACTCCGTATGGACTCCTACGGGAGCCGGACTCCGCCGATGACTTCAACCGCGAGTAGACTCCACCCGGACTCCTACGGGAGCTGGGCTTCATCCTCAACATCAACTGCCGGTAAGCCTCATCCAGACTCCTACGGGAGCCGGACTTCGCCTTTAACTTTAATTGCAGGAAGATTCTGCCCGGACTCCTACGGGAGCCGGGCTTCGCCCTCAACTCCAACAGCTGCAGACAGACTCCGTCTGGACTCCTACGGGAGCCGGACTCCACCAACGACTTCAACCGCGAGTAGACTCCACCCGGACTCCTACGGGAGCCGGGCTTCGTCCTCAACATCAACTGCCGGTAAGCCTCATCCGGACTCCTACGGGAGCCGAACTTTGCCTTTAACTTTAATTGCAGGAAGATTCCGCCCGGACTCCTACGGGAGCCAGGCTTCGCCCTCGACTCCAACAGCTGCAGACAGACTCCGTCTGGACTCCTACGGGAGCCGGACTCCGCCGACGACTTCAACCGCGAGTAGACTCCGCCCGGACTCCTACGGGAGCCGGGCTTCATCCTCAACATCAACTGCCGGTATGCCTCGTCCGGACTCCTACGGGAGCCGGACTTCGCCTTTGACTTTAATTGCAGGAAGACTCCGCCCAGACTCCTACGGGAGCCAGACTTTGCCCACGACCCTAACTGCAAGTAGGCTTCGTCCGGACTCCTACGAAAGCCAGACTCCGTCATCTATTCCGATTGCGGGAATACCTCGCCCAAACTCCTACGGGTACCGGACCTCGCTACCGACTCTAATGAAACTTCAGCCAACAGGTCTGGACCCCCTGGCAGGCCACGGTAACGGACAACACTACTCCACTCCCTGTGGCGGACCCTACGCAGCTCCATTATTCCCTGGCAAGCCATATTAACGGCCACGATTCTGCTCCACTCCCTACGACGGATCCTGTGAAATTCTACCACTCCCTGACGAGTCATGACAGCGGACGTCGCTCCACTCCCCGTAACTGATTCCACGTGGCGAGCCACGACGATAGCCACGATCCCACTCCACTACCCTCCGCAATAAATTCTTCCTGACCCTGGGCAGCCCACTGCTAGACGGTTACAGATGTCGCTGTCAGGCTACTGCCCCCTTCGCCTATAAAAGGGGGCTCCAGATACGTTATTCCATAAGCTCTCATCTTTTATCTAAAAACTCTGCTAAATTCTCCGTTCGAGCACTCCATTCTTGTTGAGGCAGAGAACTGACTTGAGCGTCGGAGGGTCTTGCTGGAGCAACCCCACCTCCGGTTTAGACTTCCTTTGCAGGTCCCGACGGCGACCGCGACTTCTCCGACTCCAGCTTCTCCGGCGCAAGCGAATTTTTGCACTAACAGGATTGGTGCTAGAGAAAGGGGTTTGAACCTTCGCAGTACCCTTGTTCTTAAAGAAGCGCTCAACGGATCCACTTCCGATCATCTTCTCCGGCACCCACTCCTCCTTTCCTCATCTGATGCCTTCTCGCGAGGCCTTCGCACAACTACCTCCGGCTATGGTCGCCGACAAGGAGTGGCCGGACGATCGGCCTCTATCGGATTCCGTCAACACCATCTCGGGGGAGACCCCCTTTGCTTTAGCCTTCAGTACGGAAGCCGTCATCCCGATCGAGCTTAAACTCCCGTCGGCACGAGTCGTGGCATTCGATGAATATCAAAATTCACAAAGTCTTAGAGCCAACCTCGACCTGCTGGAAGAAAGACGGGAGATCGCTCAGGTTCGAATGGCAGCCTACAGACAAAAAGTTGCTCGATATTACAATGCCTGGGTCAAGAACAAAGCCTTTAAAGAAGGAGATCTAGTACTTTGACGAGCTGCTGTCTCGCAACCTCAGGACCGGGGGAAACTCACCCCAAACTGGGAAGGACCGTATGAAGTCAAAGAAGTAGTCCGGCCGAAAACTTATTATCTTAAGGAACTCGGAGGAGCCGACCTCCCGCGATCGTGGAACTCGGAAAACTTACGGGTGTACTACCAATGACTTCATTTTAATTGAAAATTGCATACCTGTATGTCTTTGAACAATTCGCACAAACTGTGTCAGAAACGAAAGGAAAACGTCATCCCGACAAAGTCGAAGGCCCGATTCCATTTAGACCGGATGGGGGGAGAGGCCCTACAACGCCCATATGTGCCCCCACACCCCTGTTAGGGACAGGAGGAGAACCTTACCCTAACTTGAGCAAAGTCGAAGGCCCGGTTCCATTTAGACCGGATGGGGGGAGAGGCCCTACAACGCCCATATGTGCCCCCACAGCCCTGTTAGGGACAGGAGGAGAACCTCGCCCTAACTTGAGCAAAGTCGAAGGCCCGATTTCATTTAGACCGGATGGGGGGAGAGGCCCTACAACGCCCATATGTGCCCCCACAGCCCTGTTAGGGACAGGAGGAGAACCTCGCCCTAACTTGAGCAAAGTCGAAGGCCTGGTTCCATTTAGACCGGATGGAGGGAGAGGCCCTACAACGCCCATATGTGCCCCCACAGCCCTGTTAGGGACAGGAGGAGAATCTCGCCCTAACTTGAGCAAAGTCGAAGGCCTGGTTCCATTTAGATCGGATGGGGGGAGAGGCCCTACAACGCCCATATGTGCCCCCACAGCCCTGTTAGGGACAGGAGGAGAACCTCGTCCTAACTTGAGCAAAGTCGAAGGCCCGGTTCCATTTAGACCGGATGGGGGGAGAGGCATTACAATGCCCATATGTGCCCCCACAACCCTGTTAGGGACAGGAGGAGAACCTCGCCCTAACTTGAGCAAAATCGAAGGCCCGATTCCATTTAGATCGGATGGGGGGAGAGGCCTTACAGCGCCCTAATGTGCCCCCACAGTCATGTCAGGAACAGGAGGAGGACCTCGTCCTGACATGAGCAAAGTCAAAGGCCCGGTTCTCTTAGACCGGATGGGGGGAGAGACCCTGCAACGCCCATATGCACCCCCCAGGAGGAAAACCTTGCCCTAGCTTAAGCAACTTCAACCGGTGGTAAACCCAGCCCAGACCTATACGGGAGCCAGGCTCCACCGCCAACTTCGATTTCTGATAAATCCTGTCCGGACTCCCACGGGAGCCAGACTTCATACTCTACTTTGATTGCAGGAAGACTCCACCCGGACTCCTACGGGAGCCGAGCTCCGTTCACGATGCCAAAGGAAACTCCACCTGGACTCCTACGGGAGCCGGACTCCGCCCACGACTCCAATCACAGAAGGGTTTCATCCGGACTCCCACGGGAGCCGAACTTCGTCTTGACTTCAGCGGAGAAAAGTTCCAAGCGAAAAGGAAAAAGGGAGGCAACGGATCATGACAGCTACGATTGGAAAATGGACAGCGGTCGAGCTACAGAAAACTCTATCACCGCAAGGACTGGGGATCCCATCGGGAGTCCCAGCTTTTGAGAAAGTTTTCGACATAAAATGGGACAACTCACTTAGGGTGACAGAGGCTCGGATCTCCGAATTCAAGCCCTGGGAGGGACCCTGGGCCCGAATGGCCCCATGCGAGCCTGCAGCCATTGATGGAAAAATGACAACCGGGTATCTTCGAACGACGTAAAAGCCGAAAAGGAGCTCGACGAATAACAGTCCTCCATGAATAAAAGGGGTCATCGATGACCTTAGGACGACGTGAAAAAGAAAAGAAGAAAAGGAGGAAGAGAGAAGAAAGAAGAATAAAGAAGTTCGACAGACTACTATTCGACGCAAGATGCAGACGAGGTAACAAAATCTCCTTTTCATTTTTAACCAACGAGGTGTACGTTACAAGACCCGGTGGGCAAAAAAAAAAAAAAAAATACATCATTGCAAGTCTCGCGAACACGGTTTGGAAAGAATACACCGGAGGCCGCTTCAAGCTGCAAACTTCTCTTCCCATTTCCGTCCTTCCCAGCCGTGTTGTCCAGTGCGTGTGACGGGCTCATCGACTTTCGCCCCGACTTGTTTCGCTCCACCTCCGAAGTCCCAACCTTAGGGGGAAAAGGACGGGATAGATTCCCGGGGGCAATAGGGGCAATGGCAGCGGCGGCGAAGACCTATTTCAAGAAGAACCGGAGTCACCACGGGGGCAGCAGTGGCACCAGAGATATGCGTCATCACCGAATGCTCCGTGGCAGCCACCGTCCAAAATGCTTCGGCAAGGTCGGCATGCGCTACTTCCACCATCCCCGCAATAAATTTTACTGCCCCACCGTCGACGCCGACCGCTTCTGGTCCCTCGGCCCTGACGGCATCAAGGATCCCGCCACAGCTTGTGACTACAGCTCTGCCCTCTTGACCGGTATCACCCCGCCTTGCTACTCCAAAATTCTCGGACAGAATACCGTTACCGGCGGCCCCCGTTATTAAACCCCTGTTGTTGAAGGAATTCTTCCTTGAGCCCCCTTTGAAACGATGGGGATCCTCACCGGCGGCTGTTCTCCTCCTTGCCTTCCTCCAAGCCCTAGACATCCCTTCGAGGATGGCCTCCGGGGTAGAGGACATGGCGTGGGAACCCCTTAGAGAAGAATCGGGGGGCTGAAGATGGCAAGGACCGGTGCGGAGGAAGTAGCTAAGTAGCTAGGCTCTCAGATGAAAGAAAGGTGCCGTCCTCTCGGCAGAATAAAACCTCGAAGGAAGAGTAGGGGGTTTAAATAGCCAGTGGATCTTAGCGCAGTTATAGCGGTGGGTGTCCCTAGGCCAACTGATGCATGCCACGTGTCCCGCATGTCCCCCTCACCGCTATCAAGGATTGACCGTTCGCAAATTTCCGTAGCGCGATGCTTGGGATCGCATTTCGGCGGGAGTTCCGAAAAGACTCTTCAGGTCGCCTTAACCAGAAAAAGAGCTCCGACATGCACACATTTAATGCCAAAATATCTGGGAGCGGCGGTGCGCAGGATTCGAGGGGACGGTTTCGGCTGTGCCCATCTCTCTGTACTTCCTTCATTCAAAATTCGAACTCGAAAGTAGGGGGACTGGTGTTGGGTATAAAATACCCACAGCCGAAGTCCTCAGCAGAATCAGCTCCAGGAGGACTTCGCCCGGACTCTTACGGGAGTCGGACTCCGCCAACGACTTCAACCGTGAGTAGACTCCGTCCGAACTCCTACGGGAGCCGGGATCCGTCCTCAACATCAGCTGCTGGTAAGCCTTGTCCGGACTCCTACGGGAGCCGGACTTCGCCTTTAACTTTAATTGCAGGTAGACTCCGCCCGGACTCCTACAAGAGCCGGGCTTTGCCCTCGACTCCAACGGCTACAGACAGACTCCGTCCGGACTCCTACGGGAGCCGGACTCCACCGACAACTTCAACCGCAAGTAGACTCCGCCCGGACTCCTACGGGAGCCGGGCTCCATCCTCAACATCAGCTGCTGGTAAGCCTTGTCCGGACTCCTACGGGAGCCAGACTTCACCTTTAACTTTAATTGCAGGTAGACTCCGCCCGGACTCCAACGGGAGCCGGACTTCGCCCTCGACTCCAACAGCTGCAGATAGACTCCGCCCGGACTCCTACGGGAGCCGGACTCCGCCGACAACTTCAACCGCAAGTAGACTCCGCCCGGACTCCTACAGGAGCCGAGCTTCATCCTCAACATCAACTGCCGGTAAGCCTCGTCTGGACTCCTACGGGAGCCAGACTTCGCCTTTAACTTTAATTGCAGGAAGATTCCGTCCGGACTCCTACGGGAGCCGGGCTTCGCCCTCGACTCCAACAGCTGCAGACAGACTCCGTCTGGACTCCTACGGGAGCCGGACTCCGCCGACGACTTCAACCGCGAGTAGACTCCACCCGGACTCCTACGGGAGCCGGGCTTCATCCTCAACATCAACTACCGGTAAGCCTCGTCCGGACTCCTACGGGAGCCGAACTTCGCCTTTAACTTTAATTGCAGGAAGATTCTGCCCGGACTCCTACGAGAGCCGGGCTTCGCCCTCGACTCCAACAGCTGCAGACAGACTCCGTCTGGACTCCTACGGGAGCCAGACTCCACCGACGACTTCAACCGCGAGTAGACTCCACCCGGACTCCTACGAGAGCCGGGCTTCATCCTCAACATCAACTGCCGGTAAGCCTCATCTGGACTCCTATGGGAGCCGGACTTGACCTTTAACTTTAATTGCAGGAAGATTCCGCCCGGGCTCCTACGGGAGCTGGGCTTCGCCCTCGACTCCAACAGCTGCAGACAAACTCCGTCTGGACTCCTACGGGAGCCGGACTCCGCCGACGACTTCAACCACGAGTAGACTCCGCCCGGACTCCTACGGGAGCCGGACTTCGTCCTCAACATCAACTGTCGGTAAGCCTCGTCCGGACTCCTACGGGAGCCGGACTTCGCCTTTGACTTTAATTGCAGGAAGACTCCGCCCAGACTCCTACGGGAGCCGGACTTCGCCCACGACCCTAACTGCAAGTAGGCTTCATCCGGACTCCTACGGAAGCTAGACTCCATCATCTATTTCGATTGCGGGAAGACCTCGCCCAAACTCCTACGGGTACCGGACCTCGCTACCGACTCTAATGAAACTTCAGCCGACAGGTCTGGACCCCCTGGCAGGCCACGATAACGGACAACACTACTCCACTCCCTGCGGCAGACCCTACGCAGCTCCATTATTCCCTGGCAAGCCATATTAACGGCCATGATTCTGCTCCACTCCCTATGATGGATCCTATGCGATTTCACCACTCCCTGACGAGTCACGACAGCGGACGTCGCTCCACTCCCCGTAACTGATTCCACGTGGCGAGCCACGGCGATAGCCACGATCCCACTCCACTACCCTCCGCAATAAATTCTTCCTGACCCTGGGCAGCCCACTGCCAGACGGTTACAGATGTCGCTATCAGGCTACTGCCCCCTTCACTTATAAAAGGGGGCTCCAGATACGTTATTCCATAAGCTCTCATCTTTTATCTAAAAACTCTGCTAAATTCTCCGTTCGAGCACTCCATTCTTGTTGAGGCAGAGAACTGACTTGAGCATCGGAGGGTCTTGCTGGAGCAACCCCACCTCCGGTTTAGACTTCCTTTGCAGGTCCCGGCGGCAATCGCGACTTCCCCGACTCCAGCTTCTCCGACGCAAGCGGATTTTTGCACCAACAGTTACCATGTGGTGCAGTAGTCTCATCTCAATAGAAAGAATTTTTGCCTCTAATTTGTTCAGACTTCTAGTGAAAGTTCTCCCTAGGATAACATTTATTCCTTCCTCTTTAACTGAGAGTTCCATGTTGGTATACCCCTCACAAGGTAAGTGAAGTATCTCCCCCAAAAGCACTGGATCTAGGCTAATGTCTACACCCTTCACTGTGGATTTCATTGTTTCATTGCTATACGCCAAGTTTAGGTAAAACTCTTTGACAAGATCAACATATGTATTTTCTTTCAAGGAGTAGTAAAATTTCCAACCTTGGTCCTTGATCTTTGATCCGATAGTGAACCTTTCTTTTTCAAAAAATCTGAAATCAATATTTTTTTCGGGCTCTACTTTCCTATCAGAGAGGGGGGCTAATTGGTGACCGGATTGTAGCTGGAGCTGAAGCAGGAGCAGGGTTTGAAGCAAAAGTGGTCTCGGTTGCTAGTCTCTTTTGGCGCACACTTTCCTCCAACCCGCGAACTGATTTTCTCCTCTGTGGAAGCTTCATCTTGGGAGCCATTTGCACAGACAGGACTAGCATGAAACTTAGGAGAGCAAATGTGAGGGAGAGATGAAGGATTTTTAGTGGAAAGATAAAGATTTTGAAGAAGTGATGTGCCGATTTGGAGAAGATGGGTAGAGTCTAGGGTAAGCTCGAATCGCTCCAAATCAAGATGGAGAAGGGGAGGAACTTGGTTCCAAGAGAGCGATTTAGAGGGTGAGAGACGGTGGGAGAATGATCTTGAGAGAAAACTTAGATTTGAGGAAGAAGAGAGGGAGACTTTTGGTTTGGTGGAAGGAAGAAGGCGGAGAGTTGGGTCGGCTTAAGGATAGATTTCCAACAAAAAGAGAGTGCCCGAAGGATTTAGTCATTATTATAAGTTTACCCTAGGGTCGACCCTGGGGGTCGACTCATGGCACAGAGAAATTCAAAAAAATGATGAAATAATATTGAAAAAATTTGAAATATTAGGAGAAGGATGTTTACCCAAAAATTGATTATGAGAATGATAATTTTGGGCTTTTGAGCTCAAAAGAAAAGATGAGAATTAAGCTAAAAAGATTTTTGGTGGTGATACCTTGAAATCAAAGAGACACTTAAGCAGATGGATCAAGGATTCCTAGTTCTCTCCTGATTTCACAAAATCTATCTTCACTTAAGGCCTTGGTAAAGATGTTAGCCAGTTGTTTTTTAGTACAAATATAGTCAAAAATTATGTCTTTATTTTGGATATGTTCTCTTATGAAATGATGCCTGATTTCAATATATTTTGATCTAGAATGTTGAATTGGATTTTTAATGAGATTTATAGCACTAGTGTTATCACATCTTATGGGAGTTTCATTAAGTTTGATACCAAAGTCTTCGAGTTGTTGCTTAATCCACAAGATTTGAGCACAACAACTTCCGACTGTAATATATTCAGCCTCGATCGTAAACAGTGCTATCGAATTTTGTTTCTTGCTAAACCAAGAGATTAGGTTAACTTCAAAAAATTGGCAAGTTCTACTAGTACTTTTTCTATCTAATCTACATCTAGCAAAATCGGCATCTGAATATCCTATTAAGTCAATTAATGAGTCTTTAGAATACCATAATCCTAGAGTTTGTGTACCATTTAAATATCTAAGGATTCTTTTAACTGCATTCAAGTGTGATTCTTTTGGATTTGATTGAAAGCGAGCACAAAGGCAAACACTAAACATAATATCAGGTTTACTAGCAGTTAAATATAATAGAGAACTAATCATGCCTCTATAAAATTTTAAGTCTACACTTTTACCTTCTTCGTCCTTGTCAAGCTTACATGATGGGCTCATGGGTGTGCCAATTGCTTTGGAGTTCTCCATTCCAAATCTTTTGGATAATTCTCTTGTGTACTTGCTTTGGGTGATGGAGATTCCTTCTTTTGTTTGTTTGATTTGGAGTCCGAGGAAGAATATAAGTTCTCCCATCATGCTCATCTCGAACTCTCCCTGCATGAGCTTTGCAAAATCTTGACAAAGAGTTTCATTAGTAGATCCAAAAATAATGTCATCAACATATATTTGTATAATTAATATATCATTTTAATTTTTTTAATGAAAAGGGTTGTGTCTATATTTTCTCTTGAAAAACTATTATTAAGTAAAAATTTACTTAGCCTTTCATACCAAGCCCTGGGTGCTTGTTTCAACCCATATAGAGCTTTATTTAATTTAAAAATATGATTAGAAAAAGTATGATTTTCAAAATCTAGGGATTGTTCTACATAAACTTCTTCAGTAATATATCCATTTAAAAAAATACTTTTGACATCCATTTGGAATAATTTAAATTTTATAAAGCAAGCATATGCAAGTAGAAGTCTAATTGCCTCTAATCTAGCAACAGGTGTAAAAGTCTCATCAAAATCGATTCCTTCTTCTTGATTATAACCTTTTGCAACCAATCTTGCTTTATTTCTTATTACATTTCCATGTTCATCCAATTTATTCCTATATACCCATTTTGTGCTAATTATTGAATAATTTTTAGGTCTTGATACTAAGGTCCATTCATTATTTCTTTCAAATTGATTAAGTTCTTCTTGCATTGCATTAATCCAATTATAATCTTTTTCAGCTTCATCTATAGTTTTAGATTCAAGATGAGAGACAAAAATAAAATAATTGAATACATCTTTAAGTGAAGAACGAGTTTTTACACCATGTGTAGGATCACCAATGATTAGTTCCTTGGGGTGACTGTGATCATACCTCCATTCCTTGGGTAGATTATTTGTACCTTGAGGTTGTTCTTGTTGTTCTTCACCTTCCTCATCCTGTTTGTCTTCATATTCTTCATCATCTTGAATTGTTGAATCTTTTAGAGTGATCTCCTTTATCCCTTCTATAAGAGGATCTACATCATCAAAATCTTCATTCTTCCTTGAAGGAAGATCGTTAGTTTCATCAAAGACAACATGTATTGACTCCTCTACTACTAAGGTTCTTTTGTTGAAGACTCTAAAGGCTTTACTAGAAGAGGAGTAACCAAGAAAAATTGCTTCATCGGATTTTCCATCAAATTTTTTTAGTCTTTCGTTACCATTGTTTAACACAAAACATCGGCAACCAAAAACATGAAAATATGCAATGTTTGGTTTTCTTCCTTTCCAAAGCTCATAGGGAGTTTTCTTTAAAATTTGTTTAATTAAAGCATGATTTAATATGTAACATACCGTGTTAATTACTTTCGTTCAAAAGTATCTTGGAAGGTTGCTTTCACATAGCATGGTACGGACCATTTCTTCAAGAGTTCTATTTTTTCTTTCTACTACCCCATTTTGTTGGGGTGTTCTAGGTGTCAAAAAGTTGTCGCCAATTCCTTTTTCATCACAAAACTTTTCAAAATCTTGATTTTTAAATTTAATTCCATGATCACTTTGAATATTTTGAATTAAAAAATCTTTCTCATTTATGACTTTTCGATAAAATTTAGAGAAAACTTGAAAAATTTCATCCTTGCGTGCCAAAAAGAAAATCCATGTAAAATGAGAGAAATCATCAATAATTACAAAACCATATCATTTTCCTCCTAGACTAGTAGTTCTAATAGGTCTAAATAAATCCATGTGCAATAGTTCTAATGGCCTAGAAGTTGAAACAATATTTTTAGATTTGAATGAAACTCTTGTTTGTTTACCTAATTGGCATGCATCACAAATTCTATCCTTTTCAAAGTTTAATTTTGGTAAACCGATAACCAATTCCTTCTTAATGAGTTTTGAAAGTGAATGCATGCTAATATGTGCAAGCCTACGATGTCAAAGCCAACTAGTCTCATTAATCTTGGCATTCAAGGATACTAGGCATTACATGTTTATTTTGGATAGATCATTCAAATCTACCATATAAACATTACCATGTCTATGCCCAACAAATTTAATGCCTTCATTGATAGGACTAGTTACAATGCAAACAGAGAATTCAAAAATGATTTTGTATCTTTTATCATAAAATTGATTGATGCTTAATAAATTATATTTTAAACCATCTACTAATAAAATATTTTTGATATACTTGAAGGGAGTGATACCAATGTTACCTATACCGATGATCTTTCCTTTGCCATTGTCTCCAAAGGTGACCATCCCTCTATTTTTAGCATCAAGTGTGATGAATTGAGATTCATCACCAGTCATGTGTCTCGAGCATCCACTATCAAGATATCATTTTTGGTTTGCTCCTTGGGATGCTAGACACACTTGCAAGCAAAAGTCAAGTTTTTACTTTAGGTACCCAAGCTTTCTTGGGTTTTTTTGGGTTAGTCACAATGGTTCCTTTTGGAACCCATATTTTCTTTACATTAGAATTTATGGATTTGTTAGAGAGATAAGTGTATGACTTATGGCCTATTCTACCATATTTGAAGCAAGCAATATTCGAGAACTTGTTGTTTGAAGAGTTTACATAGATATTTTTTAGAAATTTTTATTTCTTTAAGGGGTTGTAACCAAGTCCAGCCTTATCATAAACGGCCTTTTGATTTTCAAGAATCATATTAAGTTTATTAGAACTTAAGATGAATTTTTTAACTACTGATTTTAGCTTGGCAATTTCATTCTTTAAATTCAGATTTTTTTGAAACAGGGTAGATTTTTCATTTGAAATGCTCTCATTTTGTTTTTGTAAAGATTGATTCTTTGATTTTAACTCTTTGTTCTTTACCCCTAGCTTCTTTAGTTCATCAATTAAATCATAGAAAGCTTCATGAAGTTCTTCAAAGGTAAAGTCAATTGGAGTTGTAGAATTTATCTCATTTTCATGTGCCATAAGGCACAGGTTGTCTTGTTCATTTGAGTCTTCTTCTTCGGAGCTTGACTCATCATTTCCACTCCAAGTAGCCATCATAGCCTTTTTCTTGTACTTCTTGAGATCCTTCTTCAGTTGTGCGCATTCAGACTTAAAGTTTCCCGATTTCTTACATTCGTAGCAAATAAGGGGTTGGTCTTTATCCTTTTCTTTGCTATGTTTTTCTTTTGTGGGTGGCCTCTTCCTCATTCCTTGTTTCTTTTTTCTCAAAAATTTCTTAAACCTTCTAGTAATGAGAGCAATTTCTTCATCCTGCTCTTCATTTTCTGTATCATCAGTTTCTTCATCAAGTTAAGCCGTAGATTTGAGGGCGATTGTCCTCTTCTTTTTGACTTCTTCTTCTTGATGTTGTTTCATGCTCAGCTCATGTGTCATCAGTGATCCTAGAAGCTCTTCCAAGGGTAGGATGTTCAGATCCTTGGCTTCTTGGATAGTGGTCACTTTGGCTTCTCAAGTTCTTGGTAAGAACCTAAGAATCTTTCTCATGAGATCACTATTAGAATAAGACTTACCAAGACTTTTTAGATCATTTATAATATCAGTAAAATGAGTAAATATTTCAGTTATAGATTCATCATGCTCTATTTTAAAAAGTTCATATTTATGTACTAGCATGTTAATTTTGGATTCCTTCACTTGATTAGTTCCTTCATGAGTTACTTTTAATCTATCCTATATTTTCTTAGCAGACATGCATGTTGAAATATGATTGAATTCATTAGCATCTAGAGCACAATACAAAACATTCATGGCTTTAGCATTTAGTTGAGCCATTTTCTTATCAACCTCATCCCATTCTTTTTTGGGTTTGGTTGATTCCAAACCATCAATTATTTTAGTGGGTGTGTGTGGTCCATTTACTATGATACTCCATATATCATAATCAAGAGCTTGAATAAAGATTTTCATCCGAGCTTTTCAATAGGTATAATTTGACCCATTGAAAAGTGGAGGTCTATTTGTGGACTGCCCCTCGGCTAGAGAAGTGCCAACTTGAGTTGCCATTGATCTTTAACTCTTTGATGGTTAAATCAAAGTAGGGCTAGAGCACCGGGCTCTGATACCACTTGTTGTCCAGCTATGCAACCCAAGAAGGGGGATGAATTGGGTTTTTTTTAAAAAAATTAAACTTAACTTACAACTATGAAGATTAATTAACAATAAGCAAGATAAGTATGGAGAGTATAATTTATGCAAGGTGTAGAAGTTGGATGCAGGAATGTAAGAGGATACAGAAATTTAAAAGGAGAGCAAGTAAGCACAATACAAACAAGAAGATTTATAGTGATTTGGTACCAACCTTGCACCTACATCCACTCCCCAAGCTCCTACTTGAGAAATTAAATCCACTAAACTGTATTCAACCTGAATACACTCGTCAGAACCTCTAACTCTAGCTATCCCAAGCTAGAATACTTGTTTCTCAGGTACAACCCAATCCAATACAATCCTATTCAAGGTTTGGATCAACCTTTCCACATTTTGGAATCCTTCCAAAATAAAAATAATAACTCAAAAAGGAGTATTATAGTTAATTGCACAGAAATATAGATGAAGCTCTTTTGATAAGCGAATAAAGCTTTAAATATACTTTACACAATTAGAAGGAAGCTCTTTCTGATTTTCTCAAGGTGGTTGGAGACTTGAATGAGCTCTTGAGGAGTTGGTGAACTTGAATTAAAAGCTTCTTGAACTCTTTATGTGGGCTCTTGCTTAGGATTGAGAAAAATGCTTAAAGAACCTTTTTTAAATCTCTCTCTTATTCTTAATTCCCTCCTTTAAGTCCCTTTATATATCTTCAAATAATGATGGAGAGTAATCTAGACTGAAATAGAGCCATTAGAGTACATTAAATGAGCATTAAATACAATTGAAATGGGTTAAAAACTAGCCGTTGCAAAAATTTTCCGTCACAAGGGTCGACTCATAGGGTCGACTCATGCTCATGGGTCGACTCATGGGGTCGACCTCTGTGGAAAAGAGCAGAGAATGACTGTTCTAAAATTTTGGCCCGCAGAGCAGCAGAGGTCGACTTATAGTGTCGACTCATGCTAAGGGGTCGACCCATGGAGTCGACTCACAGAGTGTGTCAGCCAATAAATTTTGCGTACCATTCAGCCCTTCTAGCCATGAGTCGACTCATGGGGTCTACTCAAAAATATAAACTTGATTTTCTTACAAAATACACTTTCAAAAATATTAAAATCACCTCCAATAGATTGCACATCTTTTGTTCTTGCTCTTGAGGCTTCCGAATCAGATCTTGATAAAATTATATTTTTGCCCCTGAAATATAATAAATCTTTTTTCAAGCCAAAATTATTAGTAATCCCCTCAAATGTTTTGTAATCATCAAAATCAAATCAAGGAGCAACATTAACTGGTCAAATCTCTTCTCATCTCTCAATTCAACTAATTAAATTCTCTAAAATTGTTAGGTCCCTAAAATGAAATAGTTATGGTGATAACTAAATTATAGCCTTCCATTAAGTTTGATGATAATGAGTCTAATAGTTTAGATAATCATTGGAGGTGCCACATGCCTGGTGCTCAACTGGCTATCAGAATTATCATTCATAATATGTTGATTTAGTTGTATCTTTCTAATGATGGTCAGGTTGGCTGAGCCACACTCAGACCTGATCACTCATTTGTCAAATATACTAAATTCTATTATGTTAATGGTTGGACCTAACCAGAACTTTCAGTGGAGGTGCCACACACCTGCTGAAGAGGTGTCTGGGATAAAATTAAATATTAAAAATTATTTGATAAAATAATTGATTAAGAACCTACCCATGGGTGTACAGAGGTTGGCCGAGCCACACTCGGGTCCATGTGTAGTCCATATGGATTCTAGTACCCACTAAAGAATTAGTGTAATTTTTTGAATTAGAGATAGAGGCTATCAATTCGAATAAAATAGTGAGAAAATCTTTAGATTAAAATCCATATCTTTAGGCTTAATCAATTCATATACTAATTAGGTTTTGATTTTTTTTTACAATTATGGCCACCACCTTGTCGCTCCGATCACTATTAAATAGTGATAACTTGATGGGATCAAATTTTGATAGCTGATATTGAAAGCTCAAAATAATTCTGGAGCACGAACGGATCTTGTATGTATTGATAGATCCGGCACCCGAGGAGCCAGCTCCGAACTTGCGTAGCACGATCAGAGACACTTATCAGAAGTAGCTCAACGACTAAACTACGGTTCATTATATTATGCTGGTGGTAATGAATAATGAGTTCTGCCATCGTATCGAGAATACTTAACCATAGGACATGTTGCAAATGTTGAACGAGTCTTTTGGCACACCTGACGATGTTGAGAGGCACAAGACTAGTTGTGCCATCTTCAATGCTGGAATAAGGAAAGGAGCATCAATCACCCATCATGTACTATACATGATCGAGATGATTGAGCACTTAAGCAAGCTCAACTTTTTCTTGCATGAGCAGCTGGAAAAAGATACCATTCTGAACTCCCTGCCCAAATCCTACCTCTTTTTTCTTACTCATTTTTGAATGACAAAGCCTGCGATTAACTACCATGATTTGCTGGGATTGCTACAGAACTTTGAAAAGGATCACCAGCCCTACAAGGAGTTGGTGAATATAGTGAGAGGGTCTTCTTTTTGATGTTGACCCTTTAAGAAAAGGAAGAAGAATAAAAAGAATAAAAAAAGAGTAAAAGTGCTGGGGCACCCAAACCCAGTCAGATCAAAATATCCAAATCCGATCAGAGTTAGTCAGAATGCTTCTACTGCAAGAAGCAGGAGCACTAAAAGAGAAATTATCCTCAGTACATTGCCTCCTTGGATCCGAATAGGCCAAGAAAGAAGTAAGTTATTGCTGGATAAGGTAATTATATGATAACACCTTGTAATTTCTTAATTTGTGATTCTACTATCTGGGTATTAGATATCGAAAGTCCTTTTAATATTTATAATTCATTGCAGGATCTGTAGGTTAGTAGGAGATTTGAAGAAGACGAAAGATTCCTCAATGTTGGAGATAGAAGATCAGTTTCAGTTTTAGCATTAGAAATTATTAAGCTTGTATTCAAGTCGAATATAATTGTTCTTAGTGAATGTCACTTTTATCTTTCCTTTTTATTGAACAATATTTCTGTAGGCCTCTTGGCCATGTACGGTTATAAAATTTTAATAAAAAAAATAATTTTAATATCATTATGAGTAGTGTTAATGTAATAATGAACAGCTAAACAATAGTATTTACATATTATCACAACCTGTTAGTATAATGTACACGTCCAGCAAATGCCCTAGAATAGTGATGTCTCTGATATCTACCTTTGGCACTATAGATTAGGTCATGTTAACAAGAACAGAATAAATAGATTGATACAAGAGAAAATCTTTGAAGTCAGTGATTATGAATCACTTCCAACCTGTGAGTCCTATCTTATTGAGAAAATGATCAAGTCACCTTTTACTAAAAAAGATGAGCGAGCTAGTGAAGTTCTAAGTCTGATACATACTGATGTATGTGGATCGATAACACCAGTGTCAGAGGTAGATATTATTATTTCATTACATTTACAGATGATCTATCGAGGTATGGGCATATCTACTTAATGACATAAAAGTCAGAATTGTTTGAAATGTTCAAACGATTCCGTAATGAAGTAGAAAAATAAACTGAGAAGAGCATTAAAACTCTTCGATCTGATCGAGGAGGAGAATACATCTCCAGTGAGTTTCTGACATACTTAGAAGAGCATGGGATTCTCTCGCAATGAACCCCTCCTAGAACACCACAACATAATGATGTATCAGAAAAGAGGAATTGAACCCTATTAGACATGGCTCGATCCATGATGGGCTTTGCAAATCTGTCGATCTCCTTTTGGGGATATGCACTCTAGTCGGCTTATTATATTTAAATAAAATTTTGAGTAAGTCCATAAATAAAACATCACATAAGATATGGATAAGGCATAAGCCAGCACTCTCTCACCTTAGGGTTTAGGGATATCCGACTTATGTCAAACATTTAAAAACTGACAAGCTCGAACCTAGGTCTGACAAGTGTCTATTTCTAGAGTATCCAAAAGAGACCAAAGGATATTACTTCTACCTTACTGACGAACAGAAGGTGTTCATCAACAATAGAATAGTCTTTCTAGAAAAAGAGTTTCTTAGAGAAGAAACTAATACCTCAAAGATTAAACTTGATGAAGTTTGATCGGTAGAAGATCCGATACAATCTAGTAAATCCATAGAGTTGGACTTGATTAGATCAAATCCAAAATCTATTGTTGAAACATCCTTAAGAAGATTCGATAGAGTATCGCATCAACCGAATTGATACTATAATTTTTTGATCTAGGATGGTGATCCAGTTGAACTCGATGAGAACAATGAGGATCTGATCACCTATATGAATGTGATACTGAGGTCTGACTCTGATAAGTGGCAGGTGTTCGAAATTGTGTCCTAAAATCAATCATATGATGATTGAGTTTATTCTTGTATATGAATTATTGATTATTGAATAATAATTATTCTGATATTTTTCATCACAGAGTGACATCTTCTTTGAACTCTTGTACTGTGATGAAGTCCTTAGAACTATGCTAGTGTACGATAAAGAGAGGATTTATCGTATAGTTCTTAAACAAGTTCACGATCAAATGATATGTTATTATGAGATGATGATGTTTATCGAGTGAAAGTCATTGTGTGCCATATGGGTTGGTTGTTCTCTTAATCAAGGAGTGTGATGACACTGGTATGGCATACAGATAAAATATAAGGGTACATCATCACTAAACAAGTGACTCACCTGCTGAGCATTCTGCTGTCAAGAGCTGCTCACAAAATACATGGATATAAATATCCTTCAGACCTCAGATCATCATAGTGACTTGCAAACAACTCACTGTGCTTTAGTGCCGAACTACCTGAATTTTTAATGCAGTGATGGAAGGCTACTGGGTACAGTCACGTACTTGCGAAGTCTGTGTGTGGATCAAGATGGGATTGACCCCTCTGAATTATTGAAGTTGATGTATCACTAAATTTTAATTTAGTAAAATCTTGATCAGGGTAATCCATGAGATGGATTTGAAAGGTTGAAATACAATGTGGATGAAGCAATCTCGATTGACAGTTAACCTGAGACCATCCTAGAGCATCCAGGGTCAAAAGGATGAATTATGCGATAACCATGAGTATGGGTTCTGGAATATTTCTTTGCAATAATTCAACCTATCTGGACGTCAGGAACCATTGCTAGATGGTATCTCGATTAGTGCAGGAATTAGTTCTTGTGCTATCGGCTTAATGTTGAATCTATGGAGTCACGCACACAAGTTAGACAAAGTAGGAAGGAATTGACCTATGTTTATATGTCTAATCTGAAAGTACTTAACTTAATTGAACATATAAGCTAACTTGATTGAGAATTGAGTTATAGGTCAAACAGGATTGAAGAGTTGACTATGTCTAGCTAGCACTACATATGAGGTTCAGATTCAATCCCGGAGATGAATAATTTTTATCTATGATCCATGGAATATATGAAAGATTGAATTTAAGTACTAATTAATTTTAGATTAGATATGAATTAACTAGACTTAAATAGATTCAAAATCTAAGTTAGACTTGGTACAAAAGTTTTAAAGAGTTTAGGCTTGACAGTCTTTCGAAATTATTTCGAACTGACTTCGAATCGAATTCGAATCGATGAGATATGAGTATTCCTACTTGCACTGAGAATGCCCACTCATGAAGCATGACCAAAAATTGATTTGATGCTTATTTGGGGTGTCTCAAGTGCGTGTGGGAGTGGGTGCAAAGTGGATGTCATAAGTGATAGCAATTATATCTCATGTAGGAGTCCTTCTTTCATGAGTATTGGATCAATTCAAATCAAATTTGAATAAAGAGTCCTACTCTCATTGGGTCATAAGAATTATCTATAAGTAGAGAGGGTCTCTACCTATAAGAGAATAGAATAGAATAGCAAACAAATTAAATTAAGAGAAGAAAAAAAGAGAGAGAGACAGGCATGTGAAGAGAGAGGTCCTTCATCTTCTACATCTCTCCCTTTGTTGCCGCCTCCTCTTCTTGATCATGGATCCTTCTTGGGCATCCTACCTACTGGTGTGAGATGTCACATCATCACATCTCATCCCTCGATTGATTGTGTATGCGAAGCGAATTGGATTGGAGTTTATCCTGCTTTCCTGCAGCGTCTGACGTGCATGCGAAGTAGAGGGTCTGCATATCCAAGACTCTGTGAAGATTTATATCAGATAATTTGGGATTTGATCTTTGATTCTACTGTGATTCAAGTAAAGATTTAATCCTTAAATAAGTAGAATATTAGAAAAAAATTTTAGATGCAACCTGGGCATTCTGGAGGAAAACTGTTTCCTTCCCTTCAATTGGTATCAGAGCAGACCTGAAATATATATATATAAAATAAAATTTTTTATAATTAGTTACATGAGATATGTTGGGTATAAAATACCCCTCGATTGATGTAAAAGACTGACCCTTCTAGGGCTTTTCTGGCTTCCGACCTTGTGTGGCGTCTCTCTGAACCCCCTCTACCGTCCGAGCTTCTGGACTTCTCCGACAATGAGCTTCTCCATTCATCTACCGGGCCACTCTAAAGGCTCTCTAGGCTTCACTATCAGCCGACCTTCTACAGTGATCAACTATTCTTCGAATCCCTTCCAGACTTCTTCCGGTCACGGATGACCCTACTTCGAACTTCTTTCGGACTTCATCAATATCCAAGTTTCTCCAACAATGAGATTTTTACAGTAACCAGACTCCATCCAAGTTTCTACGATGGTCGACTGCCTTTCAGATTCCAACCGAGCTCCTACAAGAGCCGAACTTCTACTGCAAACGGTCTACTCCGGATCTCTACTGTAAGTGAATTCCACCCGAGCCTCTACTGTAAACGAATTCCTTTCGAACTTCTATTACAGGCAGACTTCAGCCGAGCTTCTTCATAGCCGGATCCCAGCCGAGCTCCTATAATGGATGGATCCCAGATGAGCTTCTACAACGGGACAGGCCCCACTGGCCAGATCACCACTCCGAGCTCTCACGACAACCGATCTTCGATCGAGCTTCTACAATAAGCGATCTCCTTTCAGCCTTCTACAAGAATCAGACTCTGTCCAAACTTCCATAGCGGATGGATATCGGACGAGCTTCTACAACAGACGGACTCTAGTAGCTGGATTTCTACAACAGCCGATCACCTCTGGTGTCTGTCGAACCTCTCCAGCCATCAGCCTTCAATAGCATCAGTCGGACTTCCAAAACGCCATCCAGACTTCCATAGGATTCCCAAACTCCTCCAGCGGACGAACCTCCCCAACGCCATCCGAAGTCCACCGTCGGTCGACCCTCCACCAGATTCTTCATGAGATCGGACTTCTCCGATGGATAATCTTCAAACAAGCTTCCACATCAGGCAAATTCTAGACGGACTTCTCTAGCAATCAGACTCCTACCAGACTTCACCAACAGAAAGTCTCCATCTGAGCTTCTACAGCAGATGACTCCTGTCTGTAGCATCAGCACCCGAGGCATCCGACAATAGTAGACTCGTCAACAACCTCGAAAATATCTGAGCTTCTCCTAGATCGATGGGATAGAGAGCCATTCTGCTCTATTAGACATTCCAACCGAGCTCCAGACGACAGATCCGAACTCTCTGGCAAGTCACGACAATGGCCACTACCCTACTCCATTCTCTGCAATGGATTTCGTGTGGCTCCACCACTCTCTGGCAAGTTGCGACAATGGACACCACTCCACTCTCTGGGCTCTACCACTCTCTAGGAAGTCACAACAACGGACACCACTCCACTCTCCGTAACAAACTCCACATGGCCCTGAACGACCCCTGACGCCACTACTCTCCGTAACAAACTCCGCATGGCTCTGAACAGCCCACTACCAGGCAGTTACAGACATCGCTGTCAATCAGTTACACTCTCCATCTATAAAAGGGGACCCCCAGATATGTTCTTCTCTAAGCTCTAAACTCTATCTTGAAACTCTGCTAAAATTCTCACTCGAGCACTCCATTTTTGTTGAAGCAGAGTACTGACTTGAGCGTCGGAGGGTCTTGTCGGAGCACCCCCAACTCCGGTTTAGACTTCCCTTACAAGTCTCGACGGTGGCCATGGTCATCTCAACTCCAGCAACTTCGACTTCGGTGGAATTCTGCACCAACAGAATTGGCGCTAAAGGAAGGGTCCTGTGTCTTCGTAGTGCCCTTGTTCTTAAAGGAGTGCTCAATGGGACTACCTCTGATCATCTTCTCTGACATCCTCTTCTCCTTCTCCTACTAGATCTCCACCTGATGCCTTCCCGAAAGGCATCCACCAGGCGATCCACGGCCTCCGCGGCCAGATCTCAGGCTCCGACCTCGCCTCCAGTTTTTCAGGCTCCTCCTCCTCCTCCGGCAACGGCGGTCAGCATGGAGCAATTCGACCTGCTGGTTTAGCAGGTCAGAGACCTCACCAAAGTAGTGCAGGGCATGCAGCAGCAGTAGCAACTGCCGCAGGCATTAGTGCAGTTGAAAAGAGCATCATCGGAGTTCCAAAATCTGACAGTAGGGCAGGCCACTTGGGCCAGTCACCCTGTCTTCCCTGGAAAGGGGAATCCGAGGGTGGAGAGCCCTTAGTCTGATCACGATCCACTCCCGAAGGATCCCTACCTCCACTCTGCCAGAAGATCCTTGAGACTCGCAGTTGAGAGGACCTCCTGGATCGAAGGCTCCAGGAGATGAACCGACGGATCGAAGAGCTCCGCCACGCTCCCCCTGCTTATGGTGAGGATATCTGTACTGACCCTCCTTTCTCTCAAATGATCATATAGGAATCGATCCTGCCAAACTTCAAGCTCTCCAAATTCGAAAGCTACGACGGGACCTCAGATCCGGTTGACCACCTGGAGGCCTTCCGGACAATGATGCTACTCCATGGTGCGCCAAACTCCATCCTGTGCTGAGCTTTCCCATCTACCTTGAAGGGAGCAGCAAGAAACTGATACTCGGTGCTGAAGTCAGGTACTATCTTCTCCTTTGATCAGATGAGCCACCAGATTGTGGCTCATTTTGTTAGCAGCTGGTGTCCCCAGAGAGGTTCGGAGTCTCTTATCAACATCAAGCAGAAGGAGGGAGAATCCGTCCGAGCCTACATCAACCGCTTTAACATCGCCACATTGGAGGTCCGAAACTTGGACCAATCGATCGCGATGGCCGCCCTGAAGGGCGGTCTTCAAAAGAATGATCTTCTATTTTCTCTGGAAAAGAAATATCCCAGGGACTTTGCTGATTTGCTGGCTCGAGCTGAAGGATATGCCCGAGCAGAAGAAGCCTTCAAGATGAAGGACGAGGAGGCCGCGAAGGAGCGGCAGGTGGGGGACTCCAGCAAGCCCGTAGTTGAAAAAGGGCCGAGTGAAGCTCGGCCACGTTCTCGAACTCCCTCCAGACACAAGCGTGTCTAGACTCCTCCCCGGGCTTGTAGGTAGAGGAGCCCGGACCACAGAGTTCGACGGAGCTCTCCCCCAGAAAGATTCCACAGCTACGTCCCTCTCAACACATCAAAAACTCAAGTACTGATGGAGGTTAAGGAACAGCTGCCAAGGCTGGAAAGGATGCGCACACACCCCGAGAAGTACAATCCTAACAAGTTCTGCCTCTATTATCGTGACCACGGCCACAACACGGAGGAGTGTATTCAGCTCCGAGATGAGATCGAGGAGCTTATCAGACGAGATCAGCTCGATAGATTCATTCGATGCCGACCTGAAGGTAGAGAAGACCGGCCTAGGGCCCTGCCGCAGTCGGAGCCGTCAAGGAGGGAGGAGCAGCCTGAAGATCGACCTTCGATTGGAATTATCAACTCTATCTTAGGAGGACCCCGACAGGGAGCAAACCTTCTACGGCTATAGGATTCAAAAAATCTACGAATGTATTACCAATAGCTTTATCTTAAATAAAAATTTTATATTTACATATTTATCCTTTTAGCATGAGCTTATAACAATAGAAAGTAACTCCCTCATTCAGTTAAAATTAAGCATGTTAGGAATAGGAGGAAAACCTCATCCTAACATGAGCAAAGTCGAAGGCCTGGTTACTTAAAGATCGGATGGGGGAAGAGGCCCTCGCAACGACCCTTATGTGCCCCCACAGTCTTGTTAGGAATAGGAGGAGAACCTCATCCTAACATGAGCAAAGTCGAAGGCTCGGTTACTTAAAGACCGGACGAGGGGAGAGGCCCTCGCAACGGCCCTTATGTGCCCCCACAGCCTTGTTAGGAACAGGAGGAGAACCTCATCCTAACATGAGCAAAGTCGAAGGCCTGGTTACTTAAAGATCGGATGGGAGGAGAGGCCCACGCAACGGCCCTTATGTGCCCCCACAGCCTTGTTAGGAACAGGAGGAGAACTTTGTCCTAATATGAGCAAAGTCGAAGGCCCGGTTACTTAAAGATCGGATGGGGGGAGAGGCCCTTGCAGCGGCCCTTACGTGCCCCCATAGTCCTGTTAGGAACAGAAGGAGAACCTCATCCTAACATGAGCTGAAATTGACTGTCGGGAATAAGAGGGGAACCTCATCCTTGCACAAATAAAGACCCAGTCGATCAAGACCGGACAAGGAGGAAAGCCTCCTCAACAGCTCCTCTACGCTCTCACGACCCCATTAAGAGCAGAGAGAAAACCCTCACTCGAACATAAAAAAAAAGAGAGGGGGAGATGAAAAGGGAAAGTGATGAACTACACCAGCGATAAGTGAAAAACAAACTACATTAAAGACCCAAGGGACCTCGTCTCAATGAGGAAAGATGCTCCTATCAAAAAACCCTCAGTCACTAAAAGGAAACTCAACACAGGCCGAGGAGAAATTGACTTCCTCAAAGTAACGAGAAGTTCGGATCCCCAAGCTCGAGCACCGGGAGGAAGCGTCAAACTCAAATGGCCTCGAAAAGACCTACAGTCATGAACAAAAAAGGCAAATCAATACGACGGTGATCGAAAATCTTCAAACAACGACGGCGTCGAACAAGACAAAAGATAAAAGAAGTTTAGTAAACGATAACTCAATACCATAATGGACAAGGTAATGAAAAATTTCTTTTTCATTTCATTAGTGAAGTATACATTACAAAGCCTTGAAAGCAAAAAAGAGAAACGACAAGAAAAGAAAAAGAATATATGGAAGGATGAAAGATAAAAAAAAAAGGGATCTCTAAGGAAGTCCAGCTTCTTCCGACTTTGAGCTCTCGATTTTGATCCTTATTAGGGATTGCTTTAAGTTTTCAACTTCTTCCTCTAGTTCCATCTTTCTCAGCAGCATATCCCAGTACATCTGGTGGAACCGCCGGCTCTCGCCCTCTGACTCTCGAAGCCTCTTCCTCAGGACCTCGAACTCCACCTCGGCATCTTTGACCGCCTGCTGCTCGTGGACCAGCTGAATCTTCAGCCATTGTAATTCAGCCTCCTCCCGCCTAAGGGCCACAGACAGTTCTGCCATGGTCCCCCTCAAGGAGCAGAGCTCGTCGGAGACTTGTGTAGAGGCAAGCTGGACTCTCTCAGACAACTACCTCCGAAGGTGGACAACTTCATCGGTCGCCGTCTGGAGCTTCCTTCAATAGTCCTCTACTTGCTCGCTCCAGCTGATTCGGTAGGCGTTGTAGTTCGCCTCAGCATTCTGCAGCTGCTTTTGAAGGTCGGAGAACTTCTTCGACTAGTCTCGATCACGGTCGGCTTGGATTGTGAGCCAGGACGAGCTCCCTTTCAACTGGTCGATCTTCTCTCGTGCGGCCGTCAGCTCGACTTCAAGGGAGCTGATCTTGGAAGCCTGAGTCCAAGATCGGTCGCTGGCATATTTTCGAAGTTCCTCAAGCTCCGTCACGAAGTCGGCCTTCCTCCGGGTGTATTCTATGAGACCCTTTCTGTGGAGGTCCTGAAAGCGAATAGCCTCTACAGTGACTTCCGAATGGCTCTTCCTCAGCTGATGAAGTTCATTTTTCAGCTTTTTGGATTTCTTCATCAACTGACGAACTTCTCTTCTGAGGTCTCAGATCATCGACTTCAGAAGAATCCTCTGTGGTAGGGGAAGAACTTCGGCAGGGCACTGTCGTTGGGAGATAAAAGCGCCACGACTCAAATTAGTACAAGAAGACAAAAGAGAAGGAAAAGAATATAGAAGAAAAAAAAGGGGGGGCCTCTGTAAAGAAGAATCTGATTTCATTGATTAAATAGTTTTTAAGTACAAGAGAACGAAGAAAAGTCACCACAAAGGAAAAATACAAAGCTAGAGGTTCCGGACCTCTGGAGCAGAAGTGGAGGGGCTCGACGTCCCCGAAAGATCGACAGCGGCGGCCGCAGCGGTCGATGAGGTCCGACTGGAGGAGGACCGACAGCGGCTTTGGATGGTCCGACTTCATCGTCGGATGCCTCATCCAGGAAGCCGAGATCCAGTTCGAAAAACCTTCCAACCACCTTCTCTTGGCAGAGATCGAAACCCTTGATGAAGGCATCCTGGCCAAATTGGACCTGTAGATCCTCCATCTCGGAGGAGGCCTTGAACTCCTCCACTGCTCGGGCCCCTGCCTCCGAGATCAGAGACGGGATCCACACTTTCAGCTCGAAAATCTGCACCTTCAACTCGAAAATCTACGCCTTCAGTTCGGAGACCTCGGCCTCAACCTTCTTTCTCTCCTCCAAGATGGTCCTCAGATTGGACGAGATTTGTCCCTCCTTTTCCAGCACCCCCTGGAGACTTAGGACCTCGACGATCTTCTCCTTGAGGCGGGCGGCCCCAGCCAGGCGACCTTCCTCCACCAGAGCTGCCTCCCTCTTGGTGATCTTCATCGCCTCGACGTTGGCAACAAGCTGGTGTCCAATCTGCAAGAGAGGTCGGGGAGTCAATATAAAAGCTAAGGAATAAATTAAGTAAAAGAGCAAGAAGGAAAAAAAAGTGAATTAACCTACTTCGAGGAAAGATCCCAGAGAGTCCCAGACCTGCAGCTTGGGATTAGCAAGGACGATCCTCTGGACGACCTCGGACAGAATGCACCCTTCGACCAGCCTCTTTATTAAATCCCTATTGTTGAAAGGATTTTCCCCCAGGTCTTCCTCGGAGCCGCCGGCCCCCTCGACGGCAGCCTTGCGACTGCGGCTCTTCCGGACCAGGGTCTTCTTTCTCCTCCTCCCTTCGGCCCCGAGTGCCCCCTCGGGACGAGCCTCTGGAGCGGGATCTTCGATCGGGGGGCTCCTTGAAAAGGCTCGGGGGACTTCAGGTTCGATGTCAGAAGGGACATCGATGGCAACGACCACCTGAGCAGGCGCGGTCGAGCTTGTCCCTTCTGTCCTGGCTTTCTTCACCGACCCCGAAGTCGAGGCATCTTTTCTCTTGTGGGTCTTGAGATCCTGGGCTAACCTCCGAGCCATGCCTGCATTTATGTCTGCAATAAAAGAAGATCAACATGGCTCAGAGATGGAATAAGAGAAAGGGGAAGCAGCGAAAAAAAAAAATAGTACCGACAGGGTTAAAAGGACTCAGGCCAACGTTGAACAAGAGTTGTTCCTTCAGAAGTTCAGAGAGGAGGGGGGCTTGATAGGCCTCGAGCTTTTTGGAGGCTTCAAGGTCGTCCCTTTCCAGGCTAAAAGCCCGGCGGATGGAATCCCTCAGAGAGCCCCAAGGGGGTAATCCTAGCTCCAAGGTCGGGCATCGGACATAGAAAAACCTCTCCTTCCAGTTGTGGATAGAAGAGGGGGTGCCTTTCAGCAACCCCTTTCTATCGAACTAAGAAAAGAAGTACCACCAGTCTTTTGTCGAGGGATGACACTTGAAAGTGTAGAAGTTCCTAAACAAAGAAAGAGTCGGCCAAACTTCAGCTAAACTACAAAGAGAAAGAAATCCTATCAAAAACCTAAAGGAGTTCGATGCTACTGAGACTAGAGAAATGTTCAGAAAATGAAAGAGAGCGACGACAAAAGGCAGAAGTGGAAGTCGAAGTCTGACACGGAAGGCCTCCTGGTACAGACAGAAGCGGCCAGGAGGAGGGGCGCTAGCCCAGTCAGTTGGCTCAAGAAGCTCCAGCTCGTACTCTGGAGGAACTCCATACTGAATCTTTATCAGCGAGAGTTCATCCGGAGTCAAAGAGCTGGGGATGGTGTCCGACGCAAAGACCAGACGAGGTTCGATCCTAACTACGGGTTCGTCTACGGTACAAGGACTTTGAGGAACTGGGGCTGACGAACTCCTAGAACCACTAGAAGAGGAGATATCGAAAGACATTTTGGATCAAATGGAAGCCACAAAAAATTCCAAAAAAAAAAAAATGAAAAAAACAGCAAACAAGCTCTCGAGGAAGCTAAACGAACAGAATACAAAGAAGAAAGAATAGAAAAATGGCAAGAAGTTTCGAAACTAACCTAGGTTGGCCCAAGGAGTGCAGGAAGATGGCAAGGATGATGGAAGTCGACCCGGAGGATGCCTAAGGCCGAGAAGGATGCTAAAGGAGGCTGGAGCTCTCGGGGAAGAGGAGGAGACCAAGGGATTCTCTCAGGTAAAGTGAAACCCTTGAAGGAAGAGGATATTTTTAAATAGACCTCGAGGTCCGACGCAATAATGATTGCGGATCTTCTCTGATCGACCTACGCTCGCCGCGTGTCCCACTCACTATGGCAGGTGGCTGAAAATGGCTGACAGCTGACAAAATCATTATTGTATCGTACCTAGAGCTACACCCCAGCAAAAATTCTAAAAAAATCTTTTCAGATCATTTTGATTTGAAAAGACTCCGGCACCAGCGTGCCAAGCGCCAAAATATCTGGCAACCACCGAGTGCGGAAATCGAGGGGGGCAACTTTGGTCGTGAGAATTTCTTTGTACTTTCTTCATTCAGAATTCGAACTCGAAAGTAGGGAGACTGATGTTGGGTATAAAATACCCCCCGATCAAAGTTTGTAAAAGACCGACCCTTCCAGGACTTTTTCGGCTTCCGACCTTTGTGTGGCGTCTCTCTGAACCCCCTCGACCGTCTGAGCTTTCGGACTTCTCCGATAATGAGCTTCTCTATTCATCTATCGGGCCACTCCAAAGGCTCTCTAGGCTTCACTATCAGCCGACCTTCTATAGTGATCAGCTATTCTCCGAATCCCTTCCAGACTTCTTCCGATCGCGGACAATCCTACTCCGAACTTCTTCTGAACTTCGTCAATATCCGAGTTTCTCCGACAACAAGATTTCTACAGTAACCAGACTCCATCCAAGTTTCTACGACGGTCGACTGCCTTCCAAATTCCAACCGAGCTCTTGTGAGAGCCAAACTTCTACTGCAAATGGTCTACTCTGGATCTCTACTGTAAGCGAATTCCACCCGAGCCTCTACTGTAAATGAATTCCTTCCGAACTTCTATTACAGGCGGACTTCAGTTGAGCTTCTTCATAGCTGGATCCCAGCCGAGCTCCTACAATGGATGGATCCCAGACGAGCTTCTACAACGGGACAGGCCCCACCAGCCAGGTCACCACTCCAAGCTCCCACGACAACCGATCTTCGACCGAGCTTCTACAATAAGAGGTCTCCTTTCAGCCTTCTACAAGAATCAGACTCCGTCCGAACTTCCATAGCGGATGGATATCGGATGAGCTTCTACAATGGATGGACTCCAGCAGCTGGATTTCTACAATGACCAATCACCTCTGGTGTCTGCCGAACCTCCCCAGCCATCAGCCTTCAATAACGTCAGCCGGACTTCCACAACGCCATCAAGACTTCCACAGGATTTTCAGACTCCTCCAGTGGACGAACCTTCCCAACGCCATCCGAAGTCCACCACCGACCGACCCTTCGCCAGATTCTTTATGAGACCGAACATCTCCGATGGATAATCTTCAGACGAGCTTCCACATCAAGCAAATCTCAGACGGACTTCTCTAGCAATCAGACTCCTATCGGACTTCACCAATAAAAAGTCTCCATCCAAGCTTTTACAGCAAATGACTCCTGCCTGTAGCATCAGCGTCCGAGGCATCCGACAATGGTAGACTCGTCAGCAATCTCGAAAACATCCGAGCTTCTCCTAGATCAATGAGATAGAAAGCCATTCCACTTCATCAAACATTCCAGTCGAGCTCTAGATGACAGATCCGAACTCTCTGGCAAGTCATGACAATGGCCACTACCCTACTCCATTCTCTGCAATGAATTCCACGTGGCTCCACCACTCTCTGGCAAGTCGCGATAACGGACACCACTCCACTCTCCGTAACAAACTCCACATGGCCCTGAACGACCCCTGACATCACTACTCTCTGTAACAAACTCCGTGTGGCTCTGAACAGCCCACTACCAGGTGGTTACAGACATCGCTGTCAAACAGTTACGCTCTCCGTCTATAAATGGGGACCCCCAGATACGTTCTTCTCTAAGCTCTAAACTCTATCTCGAAACTCTGCTAAAATTTTTACTCAAGCACTCCATTTCTATTGAAGCAGAGTACTGACCTGAGCATCGGAGGGTCTTGCCGAAGCACCCCCAACTCTGGTTTAGACTTTCCTTGCAGGTCTCGATGGCGGCCGCGGTCATCTCAACTCCAGCTTCGGTGGAATTCTGCACCAACAAGATATAATTAAGATTTTTTTTATGATATTAAATCTCATTTAAATCTATTTATATAAAATTTTTGATCTGATTTTGATTGGATTAGAGGTGCCTAATCAATGGTTGATTGAGATTATTATAAATCTGTTATAACAGAATTCTGCTGTTGCTAAATTTTTGATGAAAAATAATAAGAATTAAAAATTTATTTTAAATTTATTTTAATAAAATTTTAATTTTATTATTTTTTTTATGAAGTAAGGATGATTTTAAATTTAAATTAGATCCATTTTGATGAATATTTAGATCTGAATCCTATCATAATTCAGCACTGCATGAAAACAGATTTTATCAGAAATTAATTTCTTATACATTTATATTTGTATCTAATTATTTTTCTATTTGATATCAAATATAAAATTAGTATTTTATAATTAGTATAAGATAACTTTTAAATTTGATATGATGTATATAATACATCAAATCTAATTGGATTAGATGAAGAATATAATTGATGAGATCAAAGATATGCTTATGATATAAAATAATTTTATCAATGATTGCATGTTGATGTAATTATATATGAAATTAGATTTTAGATCTTAGTAGCTTAGTACTCGAATTGATAAGATCATCAGACCATCCGTGTTGAAAAATATATCTCAAAAGTTAATCGTCAGTCTGTTGATGGTTGAGCAACCTTGTATTGTAATTGATTTGTTAATAAATAAAATATATTTTTGATATTTTCATCATAAGTTTTCATCTTCTAATGAACTCCGTTGTTGTGATAAAATCTTTAGGACTATTTAGGTTCGATAAAGAGAAGATTTATCGATTAGTCCTTAAAATTGTTCACGACCAAATGATAGGCTGTTAATAAGGATGACAGTTTCTATCGAGCATAGGTTGCTGTAGGCCATATAGGTTGGTTATCCTCTTAACCAAAGAGTGTGGAGATACTGGTATGACATACAGATGAGATATAAGGGTACATCATCATTAAACGTGATCAACTTCAGAGCATTCTGCTGTCGAGAATGTCTCTGATGGGATATAGGTATAAGTGTCCCTTAGACCAAAGATCACCTCAGTGACTTACAAGCAACTCACTATGCTTTGGTACTGGACCAACTGAATTTTTAATTCAGTGATGGAAGGCTTCTGGGCATAGTCAAGTACTTGCAAAGTTAGAGTATGATCAAGATGGGATTGACCACTCCATGAGTTGGAGAAGAATGAGTCACTGTATTTCAATTTAGCAAAATCTTGACCAAGGTAATCCATCAGATGGATTTGATATTTTGAAATACAATGTGGACAACCTGATCAGAGTTGACAATTGAACTCTGAGGTATCCTATGAGCATTTTGATCAAGGGGATGAATCATACGAAAACTATATCCGCATGGATTCTAATGATGCTGTTCTACACATTCGACCTATTCGATCGTCGGGTACCATTGCTAGATGGTCACTTCGATTGGTATAAAAATTTATTTTTGTACTATCAATTTAGATTCAGATCTATGAGAACACACATATTAGAGTTTACGATCCGATCAGATGGTTGATCAATGATTAAGAATCATTCTAGGGTTAAACGATCAATACGATTGACCTTTAACCTAGTGCAAATGTTGCAGGAAGATCGATTAGCAATTTGATTGCTAATTGACTTAATTTGATTAAGCCAATGGGCTAAGATCAAGTTTAATTGAATATAATTTAATTAGATTTAGTTTGGACTTGATTGAATGAAGTCCAATTAATTTATTGGATAAGTCAAGTGCAAGAAAAAACTAGTCCTAGTTTAATTAGGACTTGGGTCAACCTAATTTCTAATTTGATTAAAAAATTAAATCAGATTTAAATTTAATTTAATCTGATTAAATTAGGTTCTTAATTAGGTTAAGACTTATTTTAATTAGGTTGATTTGATTTTGGTTTGATTTGGTTTGAGAAACCAAATTTGAACAAGTCATAGATTGAACCCTAGTAAGACTATGATTCCACCTTGCGCCACTTTAGCCCCCCTAGGCCCACTCTCTCTTATTTTATGTGACAAAACCTTCTCTCCCAAACCTTCATGCATGCCCAAAGCTTTCCACTCTTTCTCTCTTACATAGAATGTGGTTGTGGACCAAGTCAAAGTAAGAATTAGTTTGGATTTCAAATTCTATGAGATAGAATTTTAGGAAACTAAAACTTTTTCCTTATGGTACTGATTTTATCCAAATTTTTTTTGATATTTTCATGATTTTTATGGCTCATATTGTGCATCCTTTGCTGATGGTCCATGATAGAAAAAGAAAGAGGGGGCGCCCATGAGTTGGGCACCCATTGTCTTGTCCTGTTTGGATTTTTCTTGACTAGGTATTTGACCTAGACAAAAGATTCTTCATATCTCTTTATTTAAGAAGAATTTTTTCTTGAAATTTTTATGAATTATAGAGCATTGAGAGACCTTTGGGGTGTGTGAAATTAAGAAGAAAGAGTGTTGGGATATGGAGATATAATAGACACAAAACTAAGTGTCTGGGTTAGAGCAAAGAGAAGAAGAAGAGGATCTTTTTCTAGGGTTGCTGTGTTCACCTCTTCTCTTCCTCCATCTGTGAGTTTTCTGAGAGTGTCTCACATCTAAAACTCTTTCTCCTACTTCTTATATTTGGAAGAGTCTAAATCAAGAATAAGGAGGCATCTGATCGACCATCGAAGAAGGATTAGCACAGTACTAGCATACTGTACTGATTTCCTGGACCAAGACTTCTGTTCTTGATTCGTGGGCTCGTGTGGACGACTCCTAGAGGCTGGATGTGTGTGTGGCCACAACATCATCCTCAATCCTAGATCAGCAAAGTTAGAATGTCTAACTTGCAAGGTAATAAATCTGATCTATTATATTTTATATACATTCGCTGTAGTATAGAAACATGTTGATATGATCAACATGTAGTTCTTGCTCTTTATATTTTAATTTTTGATTTAATACTATGTAATAATCATGTAATAAGATCTTAGATCTAGAGATTCTCAAATTTTATAAGATAAATTTTAATTTATTTTAGTCTTCCACTGCTTGATTTTAAAAAAGTTTCAAGATCTAACCCTGAAACCCTAGATCTGATTCTTTCAATTGGTATTAGAGCCTATGTTGTTTATTACATGATTATTTATACATACTTAGATTATTTCATAGATTAGATCTAATTTATAATCTGATTATTAAATCTGAAATTAAAATTTTTAGATTAATCACGAACTGTAGGTTGTCCTGCTATAAGGTTTACCCCTTACAGTGCAAAGGTTGTCCTAGTTCGTGTAGATCTATCTTTAATCATAAATTTGTTAGATATGATTTAGATTAAATTTATGATTTATTAGATTTAAAAATATTTAAATCTAAAATAAAATTTTTTTGTTAATAATTTTTGCACAAAGAACCATCATATATTTGTCTAGAAAATTTAAGCAGTTTAAAGTTGAAATTGTTTCAATTACATGAACCTGTTTAGATTAGATCTAAAGTAGTTTCATACTTATTTCACTTGTATTTTAATTATGAATCAAATATGCAACTTGGTTGGTAGAACCATGTTGTAAAAATATTTTACAAATATAAAAATTATTTTCGAAAAGCCGAACCCCAACCCTCAGCCCAAAACTTAATTGAGAATTAAGAAGTTGTTTGATTAGGTTCTAGGATTGTGAATTGAAGAACCTAAGACACAAACCATAACACATTGGGTTAATGGGTTAGTGGGAATTAGGTCCATTAACTGGGTTAGACCTAAGGTTAGATTAAAGATAAACTTAATTAGAGAATTGACTAAATCAAATCAATTATTGTCTTAGATTAGGTCAAGGATTCTCTAGATCAATTACAATAGTTGTAGTTAGTCAAGTTCATGTCTTTAACGAGAACCAAATAGACTTGATTCTTGATTAAGCGGTCTAGCATGAACTGTTAGGTTGATCTAATCAAAACTAATTAAACTAGTTGGTGACTAAGGTAAACCAAATCGGTAGTTTTTAATTGGCAGCCCGCTTATCTGACCATTTCTGATGGTGTCTAAGGCAAGCTTTGACAGACCCTCCCACCGATCGAACTTACCTGTGTTGCTCCTAGATTGATTTTGATGATTACAAAGCAGATTGAAGGGATACAAATAATTTTAAATTGAAAAAGTCCTTATGCTCTTCAAGGGCAAAATCGTAATTTTGCTAAAATCCTGATTTGACAGTACCATTTGGTAGAACAAATGATTTGAAATCTATTGATGAAAATTTTATTATTTTTGGACTTATATTTTTGAAGTTATGAAGGTTTGAAGTGCATGAGTCGACTCATGAGTCAACTCATGACACTATGAGCTGATTGGCATGCAAAAATTACCCATGGCACGCTGGATTTTTGGCTTGGCACGATCTGTGAGTCGACTCATGAGTCGACCCACAAGGCATGAGTCGACTCATGAGTCGACCCCTGCTGATTTGAGCCAAAAAAATTCCAGAAACCAAATCTCTGATCTTTGCAACAGAGGTCGACTCATGAGTCGACCCCTGAAGCATGAGTCGACTCATGAGTCGACCCCTGCGACGGAAATCGTCCGCAACGGCTAGTTTTTTGCCCGTTTTAATTGCCTTTTATGCTTCCTAAAAATGCTCTAACGGCTCTTTATCTGCCTAATATGTTTTCTCTTGTTTCTTATTGCTATAAAAGGTTTCAAATGGTGAAAAGAAATGGTATATCAAATATATATAAAAAGAGGATCGAGAGACACAAAAGAAATAACAATTGAGAGGATCCAAAATACAAGAGGTGATCAACGAGATACTCTAGAGAAAAGGAAAAGAGGATCCAAAATCTACACGAGAGAGACAAGTGATCCACAATATACACGAGAGAGATTGTGAAAGAGATTCAAGAGCATTCAAAGAAAGGATTTCTCACGCCTATTGTTCAACCTTGATCAAGAGATCTTTCAAAGCCTTCAAGAAGTCTTCAATCAAAGATCATCTTCTTCTCAAGCATTCATTCAAGCGTTCATCCACCTTGAGAAAATCCAAAAGGAGATTCTTCATTTGAGTAAAGTATTTTTATTGTTATATTCACTCATTTAAGGAGCTGTTATTGTATTTGTGCTCTAAGCTATTTTACTCTTTGTGAGTATTTATTCTTATTTTTGGAGGATTTCCAAAACAAGGGAAGGTTGATCCAAACCTGAAATCGGAGTGTTTTGGGTTGACTTGTATCCGAAAAACAAGTAGACTAGCTTGTAATAGCTAGTGTCGGAGTTTTCGACGTTTGTATTCGGGTTGAATACAAGTATAGTGGATTAGAATTCCCAAGTAGGAGCTTGGGGAGTGGATGTAGGTGCAAGGTTGGCACCGAACCACTATAAATCCTTGTGTTTATGGTGTGCTTTATTGTTTCGCTTTATTTCTTTATCATATCCTTGCATTCTTGCTTTAGGAAATTAATCTTGATTTAAAGTCTTTGTTCTCATTCATCATAAGTAATTGATTAAGCCTAAAATTTTTAGAAACCCAATTCACCCCCCCCTCTTGGGTTGCATAGCTGGGCAATAAGAGCTGAGGACAGAACTGAAGGCAGAGTAGAAGAAGAAGGTCCATCTTCTCCTGTACATGACTTCAGGGCAGCATCACCAGATACCCAGTTCATTCCTGATACAGAGGCTGGCCCTTCAGAGTTTACTAGGATGCCCACACCAGTGTATCAGCCAGAGAGCAGAGCACCTCATTCAGAGTTCAGACTGGCTGACGATCAGATAGAGCATATTTCACAGCGTGTGGCTGCCTTGCTATCCAGCCAGTGGAGTAGTACTTCTTTTGCACCGAGAGCTACTTCTTCTGATCAGACCATGACTCCCCACATATCCACTGTATTTCAGATGATATCAGATCAGTCCATCCGGATCCAGCAGCTTGAAGACACAGTCTGGAGATTGACTGGCAGAGTTCTTGACTTGCAGGGGCAAGTCCTTGCTTTGGCCCATCCCCAGCCATAGGAGTCTACTATTGAGGTCACAGATCTCACTGCAGAGGCTGGAAGGCTCAGAGGAGCACTAGAGGGAGGATATGAGTTACTGAGGAAAGAGATCCGAGGATCGAGTGAGCAAGCATCCACTCAGTTCACTGCTCTACTATAGTCTGTTTCCAGAGCACTGAACGTACTTGATTCCATTAGACTCACCCTTTCTATTCAGTCCTTAGCCTCTCAGCATTCTCAGCCACCCAGTTCATCTCGCTCTCCTGCTCGTGCCAGAGGCAGACGGGGTAGAGGACGCATTTCTGATCCATCAACTTCTCATACCATATCTGATGACTCCGATCCATGACTTTGTCTTGATGATTACTAGATCCTAGGTGTTAGTGTCTTGTTCTAGGATCTGTATCTGGGGGCCATGTATTGACAATTAGCTGGTTAATTTTTATATTATGAACTATGTATTGAAACAATTATGGTTTTATGGAATCATCTTTTACTTATATTTCTACCTTTTGTAATGATGTTGATCATATTTTGGTTATATATATTCTCCTTGTTGAAATATTGTCTTCTCTTAGTTGTTGTTTGCTGTTAATAATTGCTGTATTAAGGGGGAGCAAACATCTGTGATTAACTCTAAAGGGGGAGAAATTAAAGAATGTTTCAGAAAAAGGAGGAGTTAACCTGGTTTGATGATGTCAAAAAGGGGGAGAAATTAAAGAAAAAGCAATCCATCGAGAAATTATTAAACAAAAATTAAAGAGAAATTTGGTATCAGACAGAAATTAAACAAAAAGCCATCCATCAAAAGCAAAACCATAAATTATGGGCAATTAAAGAAAAAGCAATCAAAACCACAAATTATGAGAAATTAATGAATTGAAAATTTAAAGAACAATATCAAAAATACACTGCAAGTACAATGCAAATAAGTAACTTTTAAATTACTTCTTTATATATGTTCTGATTTGCATTAAAAATTTAAATATGCTCTGATATACTTCAAAATTACAACTTGCTCTGTTGCATCTCTTGAAATTTTATTTACCTTGATACATCTTAAGAAATTTATCTTACTCTGATACATCTTAAAATTTTTTTTAACTTGCTCTGATACATTATAAAATTTTCTCTGATACATTATAAAACTTGCTCTGATACATTATAAAAACTTGCTCTGATACATTATAAAATTTTACTCTGATACATTATAAAATTTTCTCTGATACATTGTAAAATTTTTCTGATAACTTTGTAAAATTATTTTTCTTGCTCTGATACATTGCAAAATTTATTTTTCTCTTGCTTTGATACATCTTAAACTCAAAATGATCTAATAAAGTTTCTAAATCAACTCTTAAACATGCTTTGGCACACATAATTATTTTTTTGTATCAAAAAAAAGAAATTAAAGTACATAAGTATTTTTTTGCTCTGATGCTAAAACTAAAATCAAATGAAAATAAAATTTTCAAAATACAGCTTAATCTGATAACAAAAACAAGTTTTTCGTTCTAACACCAAAATCACATAATCCAATGAGTATATCATCAAATCCTTAAGCAAATGGACAAATTATTTTTATAAATGACCATTTATATTACATGCCAAAAGAATCATACTCTTTTCAAGCATATACATCTATAATGCATTCTTTTGAAATTATTAATTCATCTAAATGCTTTTGTTCAAATATTTTGTCATCATCAAAAAGGGAGAGATTGTTGCTCCTAGATTGATTTTGATGATTACAAAGCAGATTGAAGGGATACAAATAATTTTAAATTGAAAAAGTCCTTATGCTCTTCAAGGGCAAAATCATAATTTTGCTAAAATCCTGATTTGACAGTATCGTTTGGTAGAACAAATGATTTGAAATCTATTGATGAAAATTTTATTATTTTTGGACTTATATTTTTGAAGTTATGAAGGTTTGAAGTGCATGAGTCAACTCATGACACTATGAGCTGATTGGCACGCAAAAATTACCCATGGCACGCTGGATTTTTGGCTTGGCACGACCTGTGAGTCGACTCATGAGTCGACCCACAAGGCATGAGTCGACTCATGAGTCGACCTCTGCTGATTTGAGCCAAAAAAATTCCAGAAACCAAATCTCTGGTCTTTGCAACAGAGGTCGACTCATGAGTCGACCCCTGAAGCATGAGTCGACTCATGAGTCGACCCCTGCGACGGAAATCGTCCGCAATGGCTAGTTTTTTGTCCATTTTAATTGCCTTTTATGCTTCCTAAAAATGCTCTAACGGCTCTTTATCTGCCTAATATGTTTTCTCTTGTTTCTTATTGCTATAAAAGGTTTCAAATGGTGAAAAGAAATGGTAGATCAAATATATATAAAAAGAGGATCGAGAGACACAAAAGAAATAACAATTGAGAGGATCCAAAATACAAGAGGTGATCAATGAGATACTCTAGAGAAAAGGAAAAGAGGATCCAAAATCTACATGAGAGAGACAAGTGATCCACAATATACACGAGAGAGATTGTGAAAGAGATTCAAGAGCATTCAAAGAAAGGATTTCTCACGCCTATTGTTCAACCTTGATCAAGAGATCTTTCAAAGCCTTCAAGAAGTCTTCAATCAAAGATCATCTTCTTCTCAAGCATTCATTCAAGCGTTCATCCACCTTGAGAAAATCCAAAAGGGGATTCTTCATTTGAGTAAAGTGTTTTTATTGTTATATTCGCTCATTTAAGGAGCTGTTATTGTATTTGTGCTCTAAGCTATTTTACTCTTTGTGAGTATTTGTTCTTGTTTTTGGAGGATTTCCAAAACAAGGGAAGGTTGATCCGAACCTGAAATCGGAGTGTTTTGGATTGATTTGTACCCGAGAAACAAGTAGACTAGCTTGTAATAGCTAGTGTCGGAGTTTCCGACGTTTGTATTCGGGTTGAATACAAGTATAGTGGATTAGAATTCCCAAGTAGGAGCTTGGGGAGTGGATGTAGGTGCAAGGTTGGCACCGAACCACTATAAATCCTTGTGTTTGTGGTGTGCTTTATTGTTTCGCTTTATTTCTTTATCATATCCTTGCATTCTTGCTTTAGAAAATTAATCTTGATTTAAAGTCTTTGTTCTCATTCATCATAAGTAATTGATTAAGCCTAAAATTTTTAGAAACCCAATTCACCCCCCCCTCTTGGGTTGCATAGCTGGGCAACAACCTGGCCTCTTGGTGAAATTATATTTTGATCGGATCACTTGACTATTCGAGCTGACCCATGTCAGCTAGGTAAATCAGTGTGACTAATTTAGGTGCTCCTAGACCAGCCCTTTTAATGGTCTCCCTTAAGCTGACTTGGTGAAGCCAGTGGGAGGATCATGATAAGCTGGTTCATCTGACCTCCTCCTTTAAATCAATTAAATCCTCTAAAATTATTAGGTCCTTAAAATGAAATAGTTATGGTGATAACTAGATCATAGCCTCCCATTAAGTGGATGATAATGGGTCCATCAGTTTGATACTTATTGGAGGCCCAAAGGCCTGATGCTTATCTGCTGATGGAATTATCATTCATAATATGATTTTTTGACTGCATCTTTCTAAATGGTGGTTAGGTTAACCAACCAAAGTTGGGCCTAATCATTCATTGGCTAGATGGGTCAAGTATGGTCATGTTAATGGTTGGACCTAACCAGACCTTTTCAGTAGAGGCCCGAGCCTACTGATTAGGGACTGGGGCAAAATTAAAATTACTAGAAATTATTTAGAGAAATAATTGGTTATGAACCTACCCTTAGATGTACATGGGTTGGCCAACCAAAGTTGGGCTTGTGTGCAGTCTAAGTGGATTCTAATACCCATTAAGAAATTAGGGTAATTCTTCGAATTGGAGGTAGAGGCTACCAATTCGAATAAAATAGTGAGAGAAACCTTTTGATTAAAGACCAAATCTTTAGGTTTAATGAATCAATTACCAATTAGGTTATGATTTTCCTTTGTGCAGATATGGCCACTTCCCTATCGCTCCGATCATTGTTGGACAATGATAATTTGGTGGGATCCAACTTCGGTAGCTGGTATCGAAAGTTGAAGATAGTCCTGGAGCATGAACGGATCCTATATGTGATAACGGATCCTGCACCTGAGGAGCCAGCTGTCAATGCACATGGAACAGTCAGAGATACTTACCAGAAGTGGCTCAGTGATCAGACCATGATGCGCTGCATCATGCTGGCTGCCATGAGCAACGAGTTCAGTTGCAGATTTGAGACAGCTCAGCCAAAGGACATGCTTCAAGTGTTGGAGGATGTCTTTGGCATACTCGATGACGTGGAGAGGCACAAGACTAGTTATACCATCTTCAACATCAAAATGCAGGATGGTGCCTTTGTCACTGATCATGTATTGTACATGATCGAGCTGATGGAGCATTTGAGCAAGCTCGGCTTTCTCTTGCATGAGCAGCTTGGGAAAGATGCAATACTGAACTCGCTGCCCAAGTCTTATCTCCCATTCCTCACTCATTATAGAATGACAAAGCCTGAACTAAACTACCACGGGTTACTAGGGTTGCTTCAAAACTTTGAGAAGGATCACCAACTCCACAAGGAGTCGGTGAACTTAGTAGGAGGTTCATCTTCTGGTTCTCGACCCTTTAAGAAAGGGAACAAGAACAAAAATAAGAAGAAGAAAGTGAAGAAAGTGCAAGTTCAGGCTGGGACATTAATGCAGGGCTAGACCAGAAAGATCAAGCTCGATAAGAGTCAAACTGAATGCTTCTTTTGCAAGAAGCAGGGGCACTGAAAGAGAAACTGTCCTCAGTACATTGCCTCCCTGGATCCAAATAGGCAGAGAAAAAAGCAAGCTATTGCTGGGCAAGGTATTTATGTGACAACTCCTTGTAATTTCTCTATTTGTGATATAACTGAATGGGTATTGGATACTGATAGCCCTTACCATATTTGTAATTCATTGCAGGGATTGTAGGTCAGTAGGAGATTCGAGCAAGGCGAGAGGTTCCTGAACATTGGAGATGGAAGACCAGTTCTAGTTCTAGCATTAGGAATCTTGAAACTTGTATTTGAGTCCCATACCGTTATTCTTAATGATTGTCATTTCTATCCTAGTTTCTTTTTAAATGTTATTTCTGTAGGCCTTCTGGCCAAAAATGATTATAAAATTTTAATAAAGAAATAAGTTTGTAATATCATTATGAATAGTGTTACTATTTTTTATGGATATTTAAGTAATGGTGTGTATATGTTATCACAACCTATTAACATAGTCTATTCTACTGGCAAGTATCCTAGATTAGATAGTGTATTATATATCTACTTATGGCACTGTAGGCTAGGTCATATAAACAAAAACAGGATAAACAGGTCGACTCAAGAGGGAATCTTCGAAGTCAGTGATTGTGAATCACTTCTAACTTGTGAATCCTATCTTCTTGGTAAAATGACCATGTCACCTTTTACTGGAAAAGGTGAGAGAGCTACTGAGCTCTTGGGCCTAGTACATACCGATGTATGTGGGCCCATGAGCACAAGTGCTAGAGGTGGATATTTCTACTTCATCATTTTCACAGATGATCTATCCTAATATGGATATATCTATCTGATGAAACATAAGTCATATTTATTTGAAATGTTCAAACGATTTTGAAGTGAAGTAGAAAAACAAACTGAAAAAAGTATTAAAACTCTTCGGTCTGATCGAAGAGGGAAATACCTTTCTGGTAAGTTTCTCACATATCTAAGAGAGAATGGGATTCTCTCCCAATGGACTCCTCCAGAAACACCACAACATAATGGTGTGTCTGAAAGGAGAAATCAGACTCTGTTAGACATGGTCCGATCCATGATGGGTTTTGCCAGCTTGTCGATATCTTTCTAGGGATATGCACTCAAATCGGCCTGTTATCTATGAAATAAGGTTTCAAGTCTGTAATTAAGACTCCATATGAGATATGGAAAGGGCGTAAGCCAGCACTTTCACACCTTAGAGTCTGGGGGTGCCCGACCTGTGTCAAACGATTAGTTACAGATAAACTTAGACTTAGGTCTGACAAATGCACATTCATAGGGTACCCTAAAGAGACCAAAAGATATTTTTTCTACCATGCTGATGAATAAAAGGTGTTCGTCAGCCTTAAGGCAACCTTTTTAGAAAAAGAGTTTCTTGGTGAAGAAATCGTTGCCTCTAAGGTTGAACTTGATGAAGTTCAACAGGTAGAAAGACCGACACCAATAGTTGAACCTGAGTCGGATTTGATTAGATCATATCTGGAGCCCAATGTACCTGCACCATTAAGGCGATCTGATAGAGTACAACATTGACCGAACAGATACTATGATTTCTTGGTCCGAAACGGTGATCCCATCAAACTCGATGAGAATGATGAGGATCCGATCACCTATATGGATGCAATGCAGAGATCTGATTTTGAGAAATAGATTGAAGCCATGAAATTCAAAATGGAGTCCGTGAAGGTCAACGATGTATGGACATTGGTTGACCCACCTGAAGGGGTTAAACCCATTGGGTGTAAATGGGTCTTCAAAAGGAAGAGGGGTGTAGATGGAAAGGTGGAGACCTATAAAGCCCGTCTGGTTGCCAAGGGGTATCGTCAACATTATGGTATTGACTATAACGAGACATTCTCCCCCGTGGCAATGCTCAAATCCATTCAGATAATGCTTGCAATAACTGTCCATCTGGATTATAAGATCTGACAGATGGATGTAAAGATAGCTTTCTTGAATGAAGAGCTGACCGAAGAGGTGTATATGATACAACCTGAGAGATTTACATTAATAGATGAGTCTAAGATATGCAAGCTTCAGAGATCCATTTATGAATTGAAGCAAGCTTCTCGAAGTTGGAACATGCATTTTGATAAGGTGATCAAAACGTATGGCTTCATTAAGAACAGAGAAGAGCCCTGTATTTATAAATGGGCAAATGATCCAGTTGTGGTATTTCTTATCTTATACATAGATGACGTTCTCTTAATCAGGAATGACATCCCCGCACTATAGGGAATAAAAGTTTGGTTGTCATCGTAGTTCTCCATGAAGGACTTGGGTGAAGCATCCTACATCCTAGGGATGAAGATCTATAGGGATAGATCTAAAAGGATGCTTGGGTTATCCCAGTTCACATACATAGACACTATGCTGAAGAGGTTCAGCATGGAGAATTTTAAGAAGGGCTATCTACCAATAGGCCATGAAATTTTTTTCTCTAAGAAGGATTGTCCGACAACTCCTGAAGAGAGATAGCGTATGAGTAGAGTCTCATATGCTTCGATCGGGAGATCTATCATGTACACCATGACATGTACAAGGCCAGATGTGGCATACTCACTAGGAGTAGTGAGTAGATACCAATCTGATCCTGGAGAAAATTACTAAAAAGTGGTTAAAGCCATCCTTAAGTATTTGAAAAATACTAAGGACCAACGGTTGGTTTATGGTGAGTTAGATCTGAAACTTGTGGGGTTCACAGACTCCAACTTTCAATCTGACCATGATGATAGCAGAAGCATGTCGGATTATATCTTTACTCTGAATGGTGGAGCCATCTGCTGGAAGAGTTTCAAGCAGCATACTGTGGCAGACTCTGTTTGTGAGGCAAAATACATCGCAACATCAGATGTTGCGAAGGAAGCTGTGTAGCTGAAAAAATTCATCACCGAGCTCAAAGTAGCACCCTCCCTCAATGGTCCGATCCTGCTCTACTACGACAGCACTAGTTCCATAGCTCAGGCAAAGGAACCCAAAGCACACCCGCAGACGAAGCACATTTTGCACCGCTTCCACCTGATCCGGGAGATCGTGGATCGAGGTGACGTCGACCTTCAGAAGATCGATGGAAAGGAGAACCTGGCTGACCCCTTCACTAAAGCCCTGACGATAAAGGAGTTCGACAACCACAAGTCGAAGATGGGTATTAGATACTGTGCCGAGTGGCTTTAGGACAAGTGAGAGTTGTTGAAAAATATATCCCAAAAGTCAATCGTCAGCCTATTGACGGTTGAGCAACTTTGTATTGTAATTGATTTGTTAATAAATAAAATATATTTTTAGCATTTTCATCATAAGTTTTCATCTTCTAATGAACTCCCTTGTTGTGATAAAATCTTTAGGACTATTTAGGTTCGATAAAGAGAGGATTTATCGATTAGTCCTTAAAATTGTTCATGACCAAATGATAGGCTGTTAATAAGAACGATAGCTTCTATCGAGCATAGATCGCTGTAGGCCGTATGGGTTGGTTGTTCTCTTAACCAAGGAGTGTGGAGACACTGTAATGGCATACAGGTGAGATGTAAGGGTACATCATCATTGAACATGACCAACTCCAGAGTATTCTACTGTTGAGAATATCTCTGATAGGATATAGGTATAAGTGTCCCTTAGACCTGAGATCGCCTCAGTGACTTGCAAGCAACTCATTGTGCCTTGGTACTGGACTAACTGAATTCTTAATTCAGCGATGGAAGACCTCTGGGCACAGTCAAGTACTTACAAAGTCAGAGTGTGATCAAGATAGGATTGACCACTCCAAGAGTTGAAGAAGAATGAGTCACTATATTTCAATTTAGTAAAATCTTGACCAGGATAATCCATCAAATGGATTTGATATTTTGAAATACAATGTGGACAACCTGATCAGAGTTGATAGTTGAACTCTGAGGTATCCTATAAGCATTTTGGTCAAGGGGATGAATTATATGGAAACTATATCCGCATGGGTTCTAAGGATGTTGTTCTACACATTCGACCTATCCGGCCGTCGAATACCATTGCTAGATGGTCACTTCGATTGGTATAAAAATTTATTCCTGTACTACCGACTTAGGTTCGGACCTATGAGGTCACACACATTAGAGTTCACGATCTGATCGGATGGTTGATCAACAATTAAGAATTGTTCTAGGGTTAAATGATCAATACGATTGATATTTAATCTAGTGCAAGTGTTGCAGGAGGATCGATTAGCAATTTGATTGCTAATTAGCTTAATTTGATTAAGCCAATGGGCTGAGATTAAGTTTAATTGAATATAATTTAATTAGATTTAGTTTGAGCTTGATTGGATCAAGTTCAATTGATTTATTGGATAAGCCAAGTGTAAGGAAAAACTAATCCTAGTTCAATTAGGACTGGGGTCAACCTAATTTCTAATTTAATTAATAAATTAAATCTAATTTAATCTGATTAAATTAGGTTTTTAATTAGATTAAGATCTATTTTAATTGGGTTGATTTGATTTTGGTTTGATTTGGTTTGAGAAACCAAATTTGAACAAGTCATAGATTGAACCCTAGTAAGACTAGGATTCCACCTTGTGCCACCTTAGCCCCCCCATGCCCACTCTCTCTTATTTTGTGTAGCAAAACCTTCTCTCCCAGGCCTTCACGCATGCCCAAAGATTTTCACTCTTTCTCTCTTACATGGAATGTGGTTGTGGACCAAGTCAAAGTAGGAATTAGTTTGGATTTCAAATTTTATGAGATAGAATTTTAGGAAACCAAAACTCTTTCCTTATGGTATTGATTTTATCTAGATTTTTTTTGAAATTTTTGTGAATTTTATGGCACATATTGTGTGCCTTTTTCTGGTGATCCATGGCAGAAAAAGAAAGAGGGGGCACCCATGAGTTAGGCACCCCTTATCTTGCCCTGTTTGGATTTTCCTTGACTAGGTATTTGACCTAGACAAGGATTCTTTATATATCTTTATTTAAGATAATTTTTTTCTTAATTTTTTTATGAATTATAGAGAATTGAGAGATCTTTAGGGTGTATGAAAATTAGGAAGAAAAAGTGTTGGGGTATGGAGATATAATAGACACAAAATTAAGTGTCTAGGTTAGAGCATAGAAAAGAAGAAGAAGAGGGTCTTCTTCTAGGGTTGCTGTGTTCACCTCTTTTCTTTCTCCATCTGTGAGTTTTCTGAGAGTGTCTCATATCTAAAACTCTTTCTCCTATTTTTTATCTTTGAAAGAGTCTAAATCAAGAAGAAGGAGGTATCTGATCGACCATCGAAGAAGGATCAGCACAGTACTAGCATACTGTGCTGATTTTCTGGATCAAAACTTCTGATCGTGATTTGTAGGCTCGTGTGGATGACTCTTAGAGGCCGGACATGTGTGTAGCTCGTAACATCATCCTCAAGCTCAGATTAACAAAGTTAGAACATCTAACTTGCAAGGTAATAGATCTGATCTATTATATTTTACATACATTATATGTAGTATAGAAACATGTTGATATGATCAATATGTAGTTTTTGCTCTTTATATTTTAATTTTTGATTTAATACCATATAATAATCATGTAATAAGATCTTAGATTTAGAGATTCTTTAATTTTATAAGATAAATTTTGATTTATTTTAGTCTTTCGCTGCCTGATCTTGAAAAAGTTTCAAGATCTAATCCTGAAACCCTAAATTTGGTTCCTTTAGTCTAGTCATAAGAGATTAAAGAGATTAATCTCTCTTTTGTCTATTCGATGGGTTCTTTTATGACGTGTAGGGGTGTCGTTGTGATCCAGTTTCATGAAGAAAAAAAATAAACAGACTTTTATATATTATTTTGATCATAAATATATTTAGATTAGATCTAAAGTAATTTATGATTCATTATAACAGGATAAAATTTAAATATAAAATTATTTTAGATCTGAATTATATGTTAAATATAATGTAATTGGTATTGATTTAAAAGTTGTCATGATACATGAGATGTATGAATGAAGTTTAAATCATACCTATGTATGTTTAATTGTTAAACATATTATGAAAATTTATTTTTATGTGTTCAAACATATGGTATGCTTCACTTGAAATCTTTGTAGAATAGTTCTACAAACTGAAATACACATTTCACACACTTAATTTTGAATTAAGTTTGAATGATCTAGAATTAAAAATTGAAGATCATTAAGACACCACATAATATGATGAGCAAAGGGTTAGCATGAATCAGATCCTTTTAATGGGTTAGACCTAAGGTTAGGAACACATATGGACCAAGTAAAGAAATTAATTAAATCTAATCAAGTGTTGAATTAGATTAGATCAGAATTTTTCTAAATCAATCTCAATAGTTGAAGTTTGATCAAGTCCATATGTTTGATCCTAATAAATGGACTGTTGGGTATAAAATACCCACAGCCGAAGTCCTCAGCAGAATCAGCTCCAGGAGGACTCCGCCCGGACTCCTACGGGAACTGGGCTCCGATCGCAACATCAACTTCAGGAAGACTCCGCCCGGACTCCCACGGGAGTCGGGCTCCGCCCACGACTCCAACCTCAAGGGGGACTCCGCCCGGACTCCTACGGGAGCCGGGCTCCATCCTCAACATCAACTGCTGGTAAGCCTTGTCCGGACTCCTACGGGAGCCGGACTTCGCCTTTGACTTTAATTGCAGGAAGACTCCGCCCGAACTCCTACGGGAGCCGGGCTTCGTCCTCGACTCCAACGACTGCAGACAAACTTCGTCCGGACTCCTACGGGAGCCGGACTCCGCCGACAACTTCAACCGCAAGTAGACTCCGCCCGAACTCCTACGGGAGCCGGACTCCGTCCTCAACATCAACTGCCGGTAAGCCTTGTCCGGACTCCTACGGGAGCCGGACTTCGCCATTGACTTTAATTGCAAAAAGACTCCGCCCGGACTCCTACGGGAGCCGGGCTTCATCCTCGACTCCAACGGCTGCAGACAGACTTCGTCCGGACTCCTACGGGAGCCGGACTCCACCGACAACTTCAACCGCAAGTAGACTCCGCCCGAACTCCTACAGGAGCCGGGCTCCGTCCTCAACATCAACTGCCGGTAAGCCTTGTCCGGACTCCTACGGGAGCCGGACTTCGCCTTTGACTTTAATTGCAGGAAGACTCCGCCCAGACTCCTACGGGAGCCGGGCTTCGTCCTCGACTCCAATGGCTGCAGACAGACTTCGTCCGGACTTCTACGGGAGCCGGACTCCACCGACAACTTCAACCGCAAGTAGACTCCGCCCGAACTCCTACGGGAGCCGGGCTCCATCCTCAACATCAACTGCCGGTAAGCCTTGTCCGGACTCCTATGAGAGCCGGACTTCACCTTTGACTTTAATTGCAGGAAGACTCCGCCCGGACTCCTACGGGAGCCGGGCTTCATCCTCGACTCCAACGACTGCAGACAGACTTCGTTCGGACTCCTACGGAAGCCAGACTCCGCCGACAACTTCAACTGCAAGTAGACTCCGCCCGAACTCCTACGGGAGCCGGGCTCCGTCCTCAACATCAACTGTCGGTAAGCCTTGTCCGGACTCCTACGGGAGCCGGACTTCGCCTTTGACTTTAATTGCAGGAAGACTCCGCCCGGACTCCTACGGGAGCCAGGCTTCGTCCTCGACTCCAACGGCTACAGTCAGACTTCGTCCGGACTCCTACGGGAGCCGGACTCCGCCGACAACTTCAACCGCAAGTAGACTCCGCCCGAACTCCTACGGGAGCCGGGCTCCATCCTCAACATCAACTGTCGGTAAGCCTTGTCCGGACTCCTACGGGAGCCGGACTTCGCCTTTGACTTTAATTGCAGGAAGACTCCGCCTGGACTCCTACGAGAGCCGGGCTTCATCCTCGACTCCAACGGCTGCAAACAGACTCCGCCCGGACTCCCACGGGAGCCGGACTCCGCCCACGACTCCAACCTCAAGGGGGACTCTGCCCGGACTCCCACGGGAGCCGGGCTCCGTCGCCAACTTCGACAACCGGTAAGATCCGTCCGGACTCCTACGGGAGCCGGACTTCGCACCTGATTTTGATTGCAGGGGACTCCACCCGGACTCCTACGAGAGCGGGACTCCGCCCGCGACTTCAACTTTGAGAGGACTCCGCCCGGACTCCTACGGGAGCCGGGCTCCGCCCGCGACTTCAACTCCGAGAGGACTCCGCCCGGACTCCTACGGTAGCCAGACTCCACCGACAACTCCAACCGCAAGGAGGACTCCGCCCGGACTCCTACGGGAGCCAGACTCCATCATCAGCCCCGACCGCTGCCGAACTTCAGCCGACGGATCTGCACTCCCAGGCAGGCCACAATAACGATCACAGCACTGCTCCACTTCCTATGACGGATCTCGCATAGCTCCACTACTCCCTGGCAGGCCACAATAACGGCCACGATCCTGCTCCACTTCCTGCGACGGATACCGCACGATTCTCCCATCCGCTGGCAAGTCGCGACAACAGACGCCGCTCCACTCCCCGCGGCAGACTCCACGTTGCACACCCCGGTGATAGCCACGGGTCCACTCCACTACTCTTCGCAGCAAACTCCGCCTGACTTTGGGCAACCCACTGCCAGATGGTTACAAATGTCGCTATCAGGCTACTGCCCCCTCCGCCTATAAAAGGGGGCTCCAGATACGTTATTCGATAAGCTCTCATCTTTCATCTAAAAACTCTGCTAAATTCTCCGTTCGAGCACTCCATTCTTGTTGAGGTAGAGAACTGACTTGAGCATCGGAGGGTCTTGCCGGAGCAACCCCACCTCCGATTTAGACTTCCTTTGCAGGTCCCGACGGCGATCGCGACTTCCTCGACTCCAGCTTCTCCGGTGCAAGCGAATTTTTGCACCAACAGGATTGGCGCTAGAGGAAGGGCTTGTGTCTTCGCAATACCCTTGTTCTTAAAGAGCGCTCAACGGATCCACCTCCGATCGTCTCTTCCGACACCCACTCCTTGTTTCCTCCACGGGATCCATATTTGATGCCTCCTCGCAAGGCGTCCACGCGACGGTCCACGGCCTCCGCGGCCAGATCTCAGGCTCCGGCCTCCCCTCCTGTTTCTCAACCTTTTCCTCCTCCTCCGGCAGCAGCGGTCGGTGCGGAGCAGTTTGACCTGCTGGCGCAGCAGGTCAGAGGCCTCACCGAGGCTGTGCAAGCTATACAGCAGCAGCAGCCGCAGGCATCGGTACACCCAGAAAGGGCATCCCCAGAACACCAGAATCCAGCGGCGGGGCGGGCCACCTGGGCCAGCCGCCCCGTCCTTCCTGGGAAAATGAACCCGAGGGTAGAGAGCCCTCAATCGGACCACGACTCCACCCCTGGAAGATCCCTGCCCCCGTTCTGCCAGAGGACCCTCGAGACTCGAAGTCGAGAGGATTTCCTGGACCGGAGGCTCCAGGAGATGAACCGGTGGATCGAAGAACTCCGCCATGCACCCCCCGCTTATGGTGAGGATATTTGTACTGACCTTCCCTTCTCCCAAATGATCATGCAGGAACCGATCCCGCCAAACTTCAAGCTTCCCCAGTTCGAAAGCTACGACGGGACTTCGGACCCGATTGATCATCTGGAGGCCTTCCGGATGATGATGCTGCTTCACGGTGCTCCTGATGCCATTTTATGCCGGGCCTTCCCATCCACCTTGAAGGGAGCAGCGAGGAACCGGTACTCGACTTTGAAATCGGGTACCATATTTTCCTTCGATCAAATGAGCCACCAATTTGTGGCCCATTTTGTCAGCAACCGGCGCCCCCGGAAGGGTTCGGAGTCCCTCATCAACATCAAGCAAAGGGAAGGGAAGTCCATTCGGGCCTACATCAACCGCTTCAACATCGCGGTGCTGGAGGTCCGGAACTTGGACCAATCAGTCGCAATGGCCGCCCTGAAGGGTGGCCTTCAGAAGAATGATCTTTTGTTCTCCCTGGAGAAGAAGTATCCCAGGGATATTACTGGCCAACGATGCATCGTGATTCGATTGAATATGTCAAAAAGTATGATCGATGCCAGAGATACGCCAACATCCAGAGACAGCCCACCACCGAGCTCGCACCCTTGAGTGCCCCATGGTCTTTTGCGCAATGGGGGATGGATATCCTTGGCCCTTTTCCCATGGCATCTGGGCAAAGGAAGTTCCTCCTCATAGCGATCGACTACTTCACCAAATGGGTTGAAGCCGAGCCACTAGCAAAAATCATGGAAGCAAAAGTACAAGATTTCATCTGAAAATCGATCGTGTGTAGGTTCGGTCTGCCTAGAACCCTAATCACTGATAATGGACGACAATTTACGGGAGCGAAATTCGCCGAATTCTGTGAAGATCTAAACATCTCCCACAACTTCACATCAGTAGCCCATCCCCAGGCGAACGGCGAAGCTGAGGTGACCAACAGAACCCTTTTGCACGGGATTAAGACAAGGCTTGAAAATGTAGGAACCAGATCTAGGGTTTCAGGGTTAGATCTTGAAAAAGAGGGTTACATCTTGAAACTTTTTCAAGATCATACAGCGGAAGACTAAAATAAATCAAAATTTATTTTCTAAGATCAGAAAATCCCTAGATCTAAGATCCTATTACATGATTATTACATGGCATTAAATCAGAAATTAAAATATATTTAAATATAGTATGAACTACATGTTGATCATATCAACATGTTTCTATACTAGCTACATCTAATGTATGTATTAAACAATAGATCAGATCTGTTACCTTGCAAGTTAGTGTTGGGAAATGTGTCCCAAAAAGCCAATCGTCAAGCTGTTGACGGTTGAGCAACCAAGTATTGTAATTGATTTGTTAATAAATAAAATATATTTGGCATTTTCATCATAAGCTTTCATCTTCTAATGAACTCCGTTGTTATGATGAAGTCCTTAGGACTATTTAGGTTCGATAAAGAGAGGATTTATCGATTAGTCCTTAAAACTGTTCACGACCAAATGATAGGCTGTTAATAAGGATGACAGCTTCTATCGAGCATAGGTCACTGTAGGCCATATGGGTTGGTTGTCCTCTTAACCAAAGAGTGTGGAGACACTGGTATGGCATACAGGTGAGATGTAAGGGTACATCGTCATTGAACATGACCAACTCCAGAGCATTCTGCTATCGAGAATGTCTCTGATGGGATATAGGTATAAGTGTCCCTTAGACTTAAGATCGCCTCAGTGACTTGCAAGCAACTCACTATGCTTTGGTACTAGACTAACTGAATTTTTAATTCAGAGACGGAAGGCTTCTGGGCACAGTCAAGTACTTGCAAAGTCAGAGTGTGATCGAGATGGGATTGACCACTCCAAGAGTTGGAGAAGAATGAGTCGCTGTATTTCAATTTAGCAAAACCTTGGCCAGGGTAATCCATCAGATGGATTTGATATTTTGAAATACAATGTGGACAACCTGATCAGAGTTGACAGTTAAACTCTGGGGTGTCCTATGATCATTTTGGTCAAGGGGATGAATTATATGAAAACTATATCCGCATGGGTTCTAAGGATGTTGTTCTACACATTCGACCTATCCGGTCGTCGGGTATCATTGCTAGATGGTCACTTTGATTGGTATAGGAATTTATTCGTATGCTACCGGCTTAGGTTAGGACCTATGAGGTCACACACATTAGAGTTCATGATCCGATCAGATGGTTGATCAATGATTAAGAATCGTTCTAGGGTTAGATGATCAATACGATTGATATTTAACCCAGTGCAAGTGTTGCAGGAAGATCGATTAGCAATTCAATTGCTAATTGGCTTAATTTGATTAAGACAATGGGCTGAGATTAAGTCTAATTAAATATGATTTAATTAGATTTGGTTTGGGCTTGATTGGATCAAGTCCAATTGGTTTATTGGATAAGCCAAGTGCAAGGAAAGACTAGTCCTAGTTCAACTAGGACTTGGGTCAATCTAATTTCTAATTTGATTAGAAAATTAAATCAGATTTAAATCTAATTTAATCTGATTAAATTAGGTTCTTAATTAGGTTAAGACCTATTTTAATTAGGTTGATCTAATTTTGATTTGATTTGGTTTGGAAAACCAAATTAAAACAAGTCATGAGACAGAATCCTAGTAGGACTAGGATTCCACCTTGCGCCACATAAACCTTCTCCACGCCCTCTCTCTTAATTCAACGCCAATCTCCACTTATTTTGTGCGACAAAAGCCCTCTCCCAGATCTCTCTCACGTTCACAAAAGGTCTCCTCTCTTCTTTCTTACATGGAAGGTGGGTTGGATCAAATCTATAAGGAATAAGTTTGGATTTCAAATTCTATGAGATAGAGTTTTAGAAATCTAAAACTCTTTCAATTTTGCACCGAATTTATCCAAATTTTTTTTGGAATTTTCGTGAATTTTAGGGTTTATATTGTGTACCTTTTTCTGGTGATCCATCCACGAAAATATGAAGGAGGTGCTCAAGAGTTGGGCGTCCCTTTACTTGCCATGTTTGGATAAGCCTTGACTAGGTGTTTGACCTAGACAAGGACTCTATCATATCTCTCTATATAAGATGAGTTTCTTTGTGAAATTTTAGGAAAAGTCAGAGATTTAAGAGGCATTTGTGCCATCCAAAAATCAGAGAGAAATACCTTTGGGTCGTGGAGATATAAAAGACGCAAGTTAGGGCGTTTAGAGAGAAAAACGTGAAGAAGAAGAGGGTCTTCTTCTAGGGTTTTTATTTTCATATCTTTCCTCCTTCCATCTTGAGTTTCCTGAGAGCGTCTCAGATCTGAAACTCCTCCTTCTACTTTCCATCTTTGGAAGAGTCCAAATCAAGAAGAAGGAGGCACCTGATCAACCATCAAAGAAGGATCAGCGCAGTACTAGCATACTGTGCTGATTTCCTGAAGCAGGACTTCTGATCGAGATTCGTGGGCTCGTGTGGACGACTCCTAGAGGCCGGACGCGTGTGCAGCTTGCAACATCATCCTTAAGCCCGGATCAGCGAGGTTAGAGCATCTAACTTGCAAGATAATAGATCTGATCTATTATTTAATACATACATTAGATGTAGCTAGTATAGAAACATGTTGATATGATCAACATGTAGTTCATACTATATTTATATATATTTTAATTTTTGATTTAATGCTATATAATAATCATGTAATAGGATCTTAGATCTAGAGATTTTTTAATCTTAGAAAATAAATTTTGATTTATTTTAGTCTTCCGCTGTATGATCTTGAAAAAATTTCAAGATCTAACCCTGAAACCCTAGATCTGGTTCCTACAGTTAGACGTTCTAACCTTGCTGATCTGGGCTTGAGAATGATGTTGCAAGCCGCACATGCGTCCAGCCTCTAGGAGTCATCCACACGAGCCTACGAATCTCGATCAGAAGTCCTGCTTCAGGAAATCAGCACAGTATGCTAGTACTGCGCTGATCCTTCTTTGATGGTTGATCAGGTGCCTCCTTCTTCTTGATTTAGACTCTTCCAAAGATGGAAAGTAGAAGGAGGAGTTTCAGATCTGAGACACTCTCAGGAAACTCAAGATGGAAGGAGGAAAGATATGAAAATAAAAACCCTAGAAGAAGACCCTCTTCTTCTTCACATTTTTCTCTCTAGACACCCAAACTTGCATCTTTTATATCTCCACGACCCAAAGGTATTTCTCTCTGATCTTTGGATGGCAGAAAGGTCTCTCAAATATCTATCTCTTCTTAAAATTTTACAAAGAAACTCGTCTTATATAGAGAGATATGATAGAGCCCTTGTCTAGGTCAAACACCTAGTCAAGGCTTATCCAAACATGGCAAGTTAAGGGACGCCCAACTCTTGAGCACCTCCTCCATATTTTCGTGCATGGATCATCAGAAAAAGGTGTACAATATAAACCCTAAAAGCCACGAAAATTTCAAAAAAAAATTTGGATAAATTCGGTGCAAAATTGAAAGAGCTTTGGATTTCTAAAACTCTATCTCATAGAATTCGAAATCCAAACTTATTCCTTTTAGATTTGATCCAAATCACCTTCCATGTAAGAAAGAAGAGAGGAGACCTTTTGTGAACGTGGGAGAGATCTGGGAGAGGGCTTTTGTCGCACAAAATAAGTGGAGATTGGCGTTGAATAAGAGAGAGGGCGTGGAGAAGGTTTATGTGGCGCAAGGTGGAATCCTAGTCCTACTAGGATTCTGTCTCATAACTTGTTTTAATTTGGTTTCCCAAACCAAATCAAATCAAAATTAGATCAACCCAATTAAAATAGGTCTTAACCTAATTAAGAACCTAATTTAATCAGATTAAATTAGATTTAAATCTGATTTAATTTTTTAATCAAATTAGAAATTAGATTGACCCAAGTCCTAGTTGAACTAGGACTAGTCTTTCCTTGCACTTGGCTTATCCAATAAACCAATTGGACTTGATCCAATCAAGCCCAAACCAAATCTAATTAAATCATATTTAATTAGACTTAATCTCAGCCCATTGGCTTAATCAAATTAAGCCAATTAGCAATCAAATTGCTAATCGATCCTCCTACAACACTTGCACTGGGTTAAATGTTAATCGTATTGATCATTTAACCCTAGAACGATTCTTAATCGTTGATCAACCATCCGATCGGATCATGAACTCTAATGTGTGTGACCTCATAGGTCCGAACCTAAGCCGGTAGCATAGGAACAAATTTCTATACCAATCAAAGTGACCATCTAGCAATGGTACCCGACGATCGGATAGGTCGAATGTGTAGAACAACATCCTTAGAACCCATGCGGATATAGTTTTCATATAATTCATCCCCTTGACCAAAATGATCATAGGACACCCCAGAGCTCAACTGTCAACTCTGATCAGGTTGTCCACATTGTATTTCAAAATATCAAATCCATCTGATGGATACCCTGGCCAAGGTTTTGCTAAATTGAAATACAGCGACTCATTTTTCTCCAACTCTTGGAGTGGTCAATCCCATCTCGATCACACTCTGACTTCGCAAGTACTTGACTATGCCCAGAAGCCTTCCATCCCTGAATTAAAAATTCAGTTAGTCCAGTACCAAAGCACAGTGAGTTGCTTGCAAGTCACTGAGGTGATCTCAAGTCTAAGGGACATTTATACCTATATCCCATCAGAGACATTCTCGACAGCAGAATGCTCTGGAGTTGGTCACGTTCAATGACGATGTACCCTTACATCTCACCTGTATGCCATACCAGTGTCTCCACACTCTTTGGTTAAGAGGACAACCAACCCATATGGCCTACAGCGACCTATGCTCGATAGAAGCTGTCGTCCTTATTAACAGCTTATCATTTGATCGTGAACAGTTTTAAGGACTAATCGATAAATTCTCTCTTTATCGAACCTAAATAGTCCTAAGGACTTCATCATAACAACAGAGTTCATTAGAAGATGAAAGCTTATGATGAAAATGCCAAATATATTTTATTTATTAACAAATCAATTACAATACTTGGTTGCTCAACTGTCAACAGCTTGACGATTGGCTTTTTGGGACACATTTCCCAACAACTCCCACTTGTCCTAAAGCCACTCGGCACAGTATCTAATATCCATCTTCGACTTGTGGTTGTCGAACTCCTTTATTGCCCGGGCTTTAGTGAAGGGGTCGGCTAGGTTCTCCTTTCCGTCGATCTTCTGAAGGTCGACATCACCTCGATCCACGATCTCTCAGACCAGGTGGAAGCGGTGCAAGATGTGCTTCGTCCGCTAATGTGCTTTGGGTTCCTTCACCTGAGCTATGGCACCAGTGCTGTCACAGTAGAGCAGGACTGGACCATCGAGGGAGGGTGCTACTCCGAGCTCAGTGATGGATTTTCTCAGCCACACAGCTTTCTTCGCGGCATCCGATGCTGCGATGTACTCCGCTTCACAAACAGAGTCTGCCACAGTATGCTGCTTGGAACTCTTCCAGCAGACGGCTCCACCATTCAGAGTAAAGATATAACCCGACACGCTCCTGCTGTCATCATGGTCAGATTGGAAGCTGGAGTCTGTGAACCCCACAAGTTTCAGATCTGACTCGCCATAAACCAACCATTGATCCTTAGTATTTCTCAAATACTTAAGGATGGCTTTAACCACTTTCCAGTGATTTTCTCCAGGATCAGATTGGTATCTACTCACTACTCCTAGTGAGTATGCCACATCTGGTCTTGTACATGTCATGGCATACATGATAGATCCCACGACTGAAGCATATGGGACTCTACTCATACGCTCTCTCTTTTCAGGAGTTGTCGGACAATCCTTCTTAGAGAGAGAAATTCCATGGCCTATCGGTAGATAGCCCTTCTTGGAATTCTCCATGCTGAACCTCTTCAGCACAGTGTCTATGTACATGGACTGGGATAACCCAAGCATCCTTTTAGATCCATCCCTATAGATCTTCATCCCTAGGATGTAAGATGCTTCACCCAAGTCCTTCATGAAGAACTGTGATGACAACCAAACTTTTATTCCCTGTAGTGCGGGGATGTCATTCCCGATTAAGAGAATGTCATCCACGTACAAGACAAGGAATACCACAACTGGACCATTTGCCCATTTATATATGCAGGGCTCTTCTCCATTCTTAATGAAGTCATATATTTTGATCACCTTATCAAAACGCATGTTCCAACTCCGAGAAGCTTGCTTCAATCCATAAATGGATCTCTGAAGCTTGCACACCTTGGACTCATCTGTGGATGTAAACCCTTCAGGTTGTATCATATACACCTCTTCAGTCAGCTCTCCATTCAGGAAAACTATCTTTACATCCATCTGTCAGATCTCATAATCCAGATGGGCAGCTATTGCAAGCATTATCCGAATAGATTTGAGCATTGCCACAAGAGAAAATATCTCGTCATAGTCAATACCATAACGTTGACAATACCCCTTGGCAACCAGACGGGCTTTATAGGTCTCCACCTTTCCGTCTGCGCTCCTCTTCCTTTTGAAGATCCATTTACACCCAATGGGTTTAACCCCTTCAGGTGGGTCAACCAATGTCCATACATCGTTGACCTTCATGGACTCCATTTTGGATTTCATGGCTTCAAGCCATTTTTCGAAATCAGGTCTCTGCATAGCATCCATATAGGTGATCGGATCCTCATTATTCTCATCAAGTTCGATGGGATCACCGTCCCGGACCAAGAAACCGTAGTATCTGTCCAGCTGACGCGGTACTCTACCGGATCGCCTTAATGGTACAGGTATATTGGGCTCCGAATCTGATCTAATCATATCCGACTCAGGTTCAGCTATTGGTGTCGGTCCTTCTACCTGTTGAACTTCATCAAGTTCAACCTTAGAGGCAACGGTTCCTTCACCAAGGAACTCCTTTTCTAAAAAGATTGCCTTAAGGCTGACGAACACCTTTTGTTCATCAGCATGGTAGAAAAAATATCCTTTTGTCTCTTTGGGGTACCCTATGAATGAGCATTTGTCAGATCTAGGTCCAAGTTTGTCTGTGACTAATCGTTTGACATAGGCCGGGCACCCCCAGACCCTAAGGTGTGAAAGTGCTGGCTTACGTCCCGTCCATATCTCATATGGAGTCTTAATTACAGACTTACTTGGAACCCTATTTAATAGATAACAAGCCGATTCGAGTGCATATCCCCAGAAGGATATCGGCAAGCTAGCAAAACCCATCATGGATCGGACCATGTCTAACAGAGTCCGATTCCTCCTTTCAGACACACCATTATGCTGTGGTGTTCCTAGAGGAGTCCATTGGGAGAGAATCCCATTCTCTCCTAGATATGTGAGAAATTCACTAGAAAGGTATTCTCCTCCTCGATCAGATCGAAGAGTTTTAATACTCTTCCCAGTTTATTTTTTTACTTCACTTCGGAATCGTTTGAACATTTCAAATGAATCTGACTTATGTTTTATCAGATAGACATATCCATATCGGGATAGGTCATCCGTGAAAGTTATGAAGTAGAAATATCCACCTCTAGCACTGGTGCTCATGGGTCCGCATACATCAGTATGTACTAGGCCCAAGAGCTCAGTAGCTCTCTCACCTTTTTCAGTAAAAGGTGACTTGGTCATTTTACCAAGAAGACAGGACTCACAGGTTGGAAGTGATTCACAATCACTTACTTCGAGGATTCCCTCTTGAGTCAACCTGTTTATTCTGTTCTTGTTTATATGACCTAGCCTACAGTGCCATAAGTAGATATCTGACACACTATCTAATCTAGGGTGCTTGCCAGTTGAATAGACTACATTAACAGGTTGTGATAACATATACACACCATTGTTCAAATGTCCACAAAAAATAGTAACACCATTCTCAATGATATTACAAATTTGTTTCTTTATTGAAATTTCATAATCATTTTTGGCCAGAAGGCCTACAGAAATGACATTTAAAAAGAAACTGGGACAGAAATGACAATCATTAAGAACAACGATATGGGATTCAAATACAAGTTTCAAGATTCCTAATGGTAGAACTGGAACTGGTCTTCCATCTCCAATGTTCAGGAACCTCTCGCCTTGCTCGAATCTCCTACTGACCTGCAACCCCTGCAACGAATTGCAAATATGGTAAGGGCTACCGGTATCCAATACCCAGTCAGTTATATCACAAATAGAGAAATTGCAAGGAGTTATCATATAAATACCTTGCCCAGCAACAACTTGCTGCTTTCTCTGCCTGTTTGGGTCTAGGGAGGCAATGTACTGGGGACAGTTCCTCTTCCAGTGCCCCTGCTTCTTGCAAAAGAAGCATTCAGCTTGACTCTTATCGGGTTTGATCTTTTTGGTCTGACACTGCACAGTTGTCCTAGCCTGAACTTGCACCTTCTTTACTTTCTTCTTCTTGTTCTTCTTCCCTTTCTTAAAGGGTCGAGAACCAGAAGATGAACCTCCCACTAAGTTCACCGACTCCTTATGGAGTTGGTGATCTTTCTCAAAGTTCTGAAGTAACCCCAGTAATCCATGGTAGTTTACTTCAGGCTTTGTCATTCTATAATGAGTGAGGAATGGGAGATAAGACTTGGGCAGTGAGTTCAGTATTGCATCTTTCCCAAGCTGCTCATGCAAGGGAAAGCCGAGCTTGCTCAATCGTTCCATCAGCTCGATCATGTACAATACATGATCAGTGACAGAGGCACCATCCCGCATTTTGGCGTTGAAGATGGCACAACTGGTCTTGTGCCTCTCCACGTCATCGGGTGTGCCAAAGGCATCCTCCAACACTTGAAGCATGTCCTTTGGCTGAGCCGTCTCGAATCTGCGACTGAACTCGTCGCTCATAGCAGCCAGCATGATACAGCGCACCGTGGTCCGGTCACTGAGCCACTTCTGGTAAGTGTCTCTGACTGTTCCACATGCATTGACAGCTGGCTCCTCAGGTGCAGGATCCATTATCACATATAGGATCCGTTCATGCTCCAGGACTATCTTCAACTTTCGGTACCAGCTACCGAAATTGGGTCCCACCAACTTATCATTGTCCAACAATGATCGGAGCGATAGGGAAGTGGCCATATCTGCACAAAAGAAAACCATAACCTAATTAGTAATTGATTCATTAAACCTAAAGATTTGAACTTTAATCAAAAGGTTTCTCCCACTATTTTATTCGAATTGGTAGCCTCTACCTCCAATTCGAGGAATTACCCAAATTTCTTAGCGGGTACTAGAATCCACTTAGACTGCACACAAGCCCAACTTTGGTTGGCCAACCCATGTACATCTAAGGGTAGGTTCATAACCAATTGTTTCTCTAAATAATTTCTAGTAATTTTAATTTTGCCCCAGAAACCTAATCAGTAGGCTTTGGCCTCCACTGTAAGGATCCAGTTAGGTCCAACCATTAACATGATCATACTTGGTATATCTAACCAACGAATGATTAAGCCCAACTTTGGTTGGCTCACCTAACCACCATTAGAGAGATACTTCCAAGTCGTCATATGATGAGTGATAATTCCATTAGTCAACAAGCACCAGGCCTTTGGGTCTGCAATGATTATTGAGTTCATGGACTCATTATCAAACACCTTAATGGGAGGCTATGACTCAGTTATCTCCATAACTTTATCATTTTAAGGACCTAATAATTTTAGAGGATTTAAATAATATAGAGGATGAGGTCAGATGAACCAGCTTATCATGATCCTCTCACAGGCTTCACCAAGTCAGCTTAAGGGAGACCAGGGCTGGTCTAGGAGCACCTAAATCAGTCACACTGATTTACCTAGCTGACATGGGTCAGCTCGAATAGTCAAGTGATCCGATCAAAATATAATTTCACCAAGAGGCCAGGTAAGTTCGATCAGTGGGAGGGTCTGCCAAAACTTGCCTTAGACACCATCAGAAATGGCCAGGTAAGCGGGCTCCCAATTAAAAACCACCAGTCTGGTTTACCTTAGACACCAACTGGTTTAATTAGTTTCGATTAGATCAACCTAACAGTTCGTGCTAGACCGCTTAGCCAATTATCAAGTCCATTTGGTTCTCGTTAAAGACATGGACTTGACCAACTACAACTATTGCAATTGATCTAGAGAATCCTTGACCTAATCTAAGACAACAATTGATTAGATTTAGTCAATTCTCTAATTAAGTCCATCTTTAATCTAACCATAGGTCTAACCCAATTAATGGACCTAATTTCCACTAACCCATTAACCCAATGTGTTATGATTTGTGTCTTAGGTTCTTCAATTCACAATCCTAGAACCTAATCAAACAACTTCTTAATTCTTAATTAAGTTTTGGGCTGAGGGTTGGATTCGGCTTTTTAAAAAATAATTTTCATATTTGTAAAATAATTTTACAATATGATTCTACCAACCATATTGCATGTTTGATTCATAATCAAGATGCAAGTGAAATAAATATGAAACTACTTTAGATCTAATCTAAACAGGTTCATGTAATTGAAACAATTTCAACTTTAAACAATTTCTTTGCACAAAAATTATTAACAAAGAGATTTTATTTCAGATTTAAATATCTTTTAAATCTAGTAAATCATAAATTTAATTTAGATCATATCTAACAAATTTATGATTAAAGATACATCTATACAAACTAGGACAACCTTTGCACTGTAAGGGGTAAACCTTACAGCAGGACAACCTTGCAGTTTGTGATTGATCTAAAATTTTAATTTTAGATTTAATAATCAGATTATAAATTAGATCTAATCTAAGAAATAATCTAAGCATGTATAAATAATCATGTAATAAAGAACCTAGGCTCTGATACCAATTGTAGGAACCAGATCTAGGGTTTCAGGGTTAGATCTTGAAAAAGAGGGTTAGATCTTGAAACTTTTTCAAGATCATACAGTGGAAGACTAAAATAAATCAAAATTTATTTTCTAAGATTAGAAAATCTCTAGATCTAAGATCCTATTACATGATTATTACATGGCATTAAATCAGAAATTAAAATATATTTAAATATAGTATGAACTACATGTTGATCATATCAACATGTTTCTATACTAGCTACATCTAATGTATGTATTAAACAATAGATCAGATCTGTTACCTTGCAAGTTAGATGTTCTAACCTTGCTGATCTGGGCTTGAGGATGATGTTGCAAGCCGCACACGCGTCCGGCCTCTAGGAGTCGTCCACACGAGCCCACGAATCTCAATCAGAAGTCCTGCTTCAGGAAATCAGCACAGTATGCTAGTACTGCGCTGATCCTTCTTTGATGGTTGATCAGGTGCCTCCTTCTTCTTGATTTGGACTCTTTCAAAGATGAAAAGTAGAAGAAGGAGTTTTAGATCTGAGACACTCTCAGGAAACTCAAGATGGAAGGAGGAAAGATATGAAAATAAAAACCCTAGAAGAAGACCCTCTTCTTCTTCACGTTTTTCTCTCTAGACACCCAAACTTGCATCTTTTATATCTCCATGACCCAAAGGTATTTCTCTCTAATTTTTGGATGGAAAAAAGGTCTCTCAAATATCTATCTTCTCTTAAAATTTCACAAAGAAACTCATCTTATATAGAGAGATATGATAGAGTCCTTATCTAGGTCAAACACCTAGTCAAGGCTTATCCAAACATGGCAAGTTAAGGGACGCCCAACTCTTGAGCACCTCCTCCATATTTTTGTGCATGGATCACCAGAAAAGGGTGTACAATATAAACCCTAAAAGCCACGAAAATTCTAAAAAAAAATTTGGATAAATTCGGTGCAAAATTGAAAGAGTTTTGGATTTCTAAAACTCTATCTTATAGAATTCGAAATCCAAACTTATTCCTTTTAGATTTGATCCAAATCACCTTCCATGTAAGAAAGAAGAGAAGAGACCTTTTGTGAACGTGGGAGAGATCTGGGAGAGGGCTTTTGTCGCACAAAATAAGTGGAGATTGGTGTTGAATAAGAGAGAGGGCGTGGAGAAGGTTTATGTGGCGCAAGGTGGAATCCTAGTCCTACTAGAATTCTGTCTCATAACTTGTTTTAATTTGGTTTCTCAAACCAAATCAAATCAAAATTAGATCAACCCAATTAAAACAGGTCTTAACCTAATTAAGAACCTAATTTAATCAGATTAAATTAGATTTAAATCTGATTTAATTTTCTAATCAAATTAGAAATTAGATTGATCCAAGTCCTAGTTGAACTAGGACTAGTCTTTCCTTGCACTTGGCTTATCCAATAAACTAATTGGACTTGATCCAATCAAGCCCAAACCAAATCTAATTAAATCATATTTAATTAGACTTAATCTCTGCCCATTGGCTTAATCAAATTAAGCCAATTAGCAATCGAATTGCTAATCGATCCTCCTACAACACTTGGACTGGGTTAAATGTTAATCGTATTGATCATTTAACCCTAGAACGATTCTTAATCGTTGATCAACCATCCGATCGGATCATGAACTCTAATGTGTGTGACCTCATAGGTCCGAACCTAAGCCGGTAGCATAGGAATAAATTTCTATACCAATCGAAGTGACCATCTAGCAATGGTACCCGACGACCGGATAGGTCGAATGTGTAGAACAACATCCTTAGAACCCATGCGGATATAGTTTTCATATAATTCATCTCCTTGACCAAAATGATCATAGGACACCCCAGAGCTCAACTGTCAACTCTGATCAGGTTGTCCACATTGTATTTCAAAATATCAAATCCATCTGATGGATACCCTGGCCAAGGTTTTGCTAAATTGAAATACAGCGACTCATTTTTCTCCAACTCTTGGAGTGGTCAATCCCATCTCGATCACACTCTGACTTCGTAAGTACTTGACTGTGCCCAGAAGCCTTCCATCCCTGAATTAGAAATTCAGTTAGTCCAGTACCAAAGCACAGTGAGTTGCTTGCAAGTCACTGAGGTGATCTCAAGTCTAAGGGACACTTATACCTATATCCCATCAGAGACATTCTCGACAGCAGAATACTCTGGAGTTGGTCACGTTCAATGACGATGTACCCTTACATCTCACCTGCATGCCATACCAGTGTCTCCACACTCTTTGGTTAAGAGGACAACCAACCCATATGGCCTACAGCGACCTATACTCGATAGAAGCTGTCGTCCTTATTAACAGCCTATCATTTGGTCGTGAATAGTTTTAAGGACTAATCGATAAATCCTCTCTTTATCGAACCTAAATAGTCCTAAGGACTTCATCATAACAACAGAGTTCATTAGAAGATGAAAGCTTATGATGAAAATGCCAAATATATTTTATTTATTAACAAATCAATTACAATACTTGGTTGCTCAACCGTCAACAGCTTGACGATTGGCTTTTTGGGACACATTTCCCAACAGAAAAAGCGAAGGGAACTTGGGCGGACGAACTTTATCATGTGTTGTGGGCGTATCGAACTACTCGGAGGCTACCTACGGGGAGACCCCTTTCGCTTTAGCCTTCGGTACGGAAGCCGTCATCCCCATCGAGCTTAAACTCCCGTCAACACGAGTCGTGGCGTTTGACGAACATCAAAGTTCGTAAGGTCTTAGAGCCAACCTCGACCTACTGGAAGAAAGATGGGAGATAGCTCAGGTTCGGATGGCAGCCTACAGACAGAAAGTTGCTCGATATTACAACGCCTGGGTTAAGAACAAAGCCTTTGGAGCGGGAGATCTAGTGCTTCGACGAGCCGCTGTCTCGCAACCTCAGGACCGAGGGAAACTCGCCCCAAACTGGGAGGGACCGTATGAAGTCAAAGAAGTAGTCCAGCCCGAAACTTATTATCTTAAGAAACTCGAAGGAGCCGACCTCCCGCGACCGTGGAGCTCGAAAAACTTGTGGATGTACTACCAGTAACTTCATTTTATTTGAAAATCACATACCTATATGTCCTTGAACAATGCAAACAAACTGTAGGGAAACCTCATCCCGACAAGGTCGAAGGCCCGGTTCCATTTAGACCGGATGGGGGGAGAGGCCTTACAGCGCCCTAATGTGCCCCCACAGCCATGTCAGGAATAGGAGGAGAACCTCGTCCTGACATGAGCAAGGTCGAAGGCCCGGTTCCATTTAGACCGGATGGGGGGAGAGGCCCTACAACGCCCATATGCGCCCCCACAGCCCTGTTAGGGACAGGAGGAGAACCTCGCCCTAACTTGAGCAAGGTCGAAGGCCCGGTTCCATTTAGACCGGATGGGGGGAGAGGCCCTACAACGCCCATATGCACCCCCACAGCCATGTCAGGAACAGGAGGAGAACCTCATCCTGACATGAGCAAAGTCGAAGGCCCGGTTCCATTTAGATCGGATGGGGGGAGAGGCCCTACAACGCCCATATGCGCCCCCACAGCCCTGTTAGGGACAGGAGGAGAACCTCGCCCTAACTTGAGCAAGGTCGAAGGCCCAGTTCCATTTAGACCGGATGGGGGGAAAGGCCCTACAACGCCCATATGCGCCCCCACAGCCATGTCAGGAACAGGAGGAGAACCTCGTCCTGACATGAGAAAAGTCAAAGGCCCGGTTCTTTTAGATCGGATGGGGGGAGAGGCCTTACAGTGCCCTAACGTGCTCCCACAGCCATGTCAGGAACAGGAGGAGAACCTCGTCCTGACATGAGCAAAGTCAAAGGCCCGGTTCTTTTAGACCGGATGGGGGGAGAGGCCTTACAGCGCCCTAACGTGCCCCCACAGCCATGTCAGGAACAGGAGGAGAACCTCATCCTGACATGAGCAAAGTCAAAGGCCCGGTTCTTTTAGACCGGATGGGGGGAGAGGCCTTACAGCACCCTAACGCGCCCCCACAGTCGGGCCAGAAACGGGAGGAGAACCTCGTCCTGGCTCGAGCAAAGTGGAAGGCCCGGACTCCTACGGGAGCCGGGCTCCATCCACGACGCCAAGGAAGACTCCACCCGGACTCCCACGGGAGCCGGGCTCCGTCCACGATGCCAAGGAAGACTCCACCCAGACTCCTACGAGAGCCAGGCTCCATCCACGACGCCAAGGAAGACTCCACCCGGACTCCCACGGGAGCCGGGCTCCGTCCACGACGCCAAGGAAGACTCCACCCGGACTCCTACAGGAGCCGGGCTCCGCCCATGACTCCAATCACAGGAGGGTTCCGTCCGGACTCCCACGGGAGCCGAACTTCGCCTTGACTTCAGCGGAGAAAAATTCTGAGCGAAAAGGAAAAAGAAAGGCAACGGACCATGACAGCGATGATTGGAAAATGGACAGCGGTCGAGGTATAGAAAACTCTATCACCGCAAGGACTGGGGCTCCCATTGGGAGTCCCAGCTTTTGAGGAAGTTTTCGAATTCAAGCCCTAGGAGGGACCCCAGGCCCGAATGGCCCCAAGCGAGCCTGCAGCCATTGACGGAAAAATGACAACCGGGTATCTTCGAATGGCGTAAAAGTCGAAAAGGAGCCCGGCAAATAACAATCCAACACGAATAAAAGAGGTCATCGATGACCTTAGGACGACGTGAAAAAGAAAAGAAGAAAAGGAGGAAGAGAGAAGAAAGAAGAATAAAGAAGTTCGACAGATGACTATTCGATGCAAGATGCAGACGAGGTAACAAAATCTCCTTTTCATTTTTGAACCAACAAGGTGTACGTTACAAGACCCGGTGGGCCAGAAAAAAAATAAATACATCATCGACGACATTGAGAACACAGTTTGGAAAGGATACGCCGGAAGCCGCTTCAAGCTGCAAACTTCTCTTCCCATTTCGTGTCCGGTGCGTGTGGTGGGCCTATCGGCTTTCGCCCCACCTTGCTTCGCCCCACCTCCGAAGTCCCAACCTCAGGGGGAAAAGGATGGGATAGATTCTCGGGGGCGGTAAGGGCAACGACAGCGGCAACGAAGACTTATTTCAAGAAAAACCGGAGTCACCCTGGGGGCAATGGTGGCGCCAGAGATATGCGTCATCACCGAATACTCCGTGGTAGCCACCGTCCAAAACGCTCCGGCAAGGTCGGCATGTGCTACTTCCACCACCCCCGCAACAAGTTTTACTGCCCCATCGTCGACGTCGACCACTTCTGGTCCCTCGGCCCCGACGGCATCAAGGATCCCGCCACAGCTTGTGACGACAGCTCTGCCCTCTTGACCGGTATCACCCCGCCTTGCTACTCCGAAATTCTCGGACAGAGTACCTTTACCGGCGGCCCCCGTTATTAAACCCCTGTTGTTGAAAGAATTCTTCCTTGAGCCCCCTTTGAAACGACGGGGATCCTCAGCGGCCACTTGATGATCGGAGAACTCATCGACCGCTGTTCTCCTCCTCGCCTTCCTCCAAGCCCTAGACATCCCTTCGAGGATGGCCTCCGAGGTGGAGGACATGACGTGGGAACCCCTTAGAGAAGAATCGAGGGGCTGAAGACGGCAAGGACCGGTGCGGAGGAAGTGGCTGAGTTGCTAGGCTCTCAGATGAAAGAAAGGTGCCATCCTCTCGACAGGATGAAGCACCGAAGGAAGAGTAGGGGGTTTAAATAGCCAACGGATCTTAGCGCAGTTATGGCGGCGGGTGTCCCTAGGCCAACTGGTGCATGCCACGTGTCCCGCATGTCCCACTCGCCGCTATCGAGGATTGACTGTTCGCAAATTTTTGTAGCGCGATGCTTGGGATCACGTTTCGGTGGGAGTTTCGAAAAGACTCTTCAGGTCACCTTAACCGAAAAAAGGGCTCTGACGTGCGCACATTTAATGCCAAAATATCTGGGGGTGGCAGTGCGCAGGATTCGAGGGCACGGTTTCGGCTGTGCCCATCTCTCTGTACTTCCTTCATTCAAAATTCAAACTCGAAAGTAGGGGGACTAGTGTTGGGTATAAAATATCCACAGTCGAAGTCCTCAGCAGAATCAGCTCCAGGAGGACTCCGCCCGGACTCCTACGGAAACCGGGCTCCGATCGCAACATCAACTTCAGGAAGACTCCGCCCGGACTCCCACGGGAGCCGGGCTCCGCCCACGACTCCAACCTCAAGGGGGACTCCGCCCGGACTCCTACGGGAGTCGGGCTCCGTCCTCAACATCAACTGCTGGTAAGCCTTGTCCGGACTCCTACGGGAGCCAGACTTCGCCTTCGACTTTAATTGCAGGAAGACTCCGCCCGGACTCCTACGGTAGTCGGGCTTCGTCCACGACTCCAACGGCTGCAGACAGACTTCGTCCGGACTCCTACGGGAGCCGGACTCCACCGACAACTTCAACCACAAGTAGACTCCACCCAAACTCCTACGGGAGCTGGGCTCCGTCCTCAACATCAACTGCCGGTAAGCCTTGTCCGGACTCCTACGGGAGCCGGACTTCGCCTTTGACTTTAATTGCAGGAAGACTCCGCCCGGACTCCTACGGGAGCCAGGCTTCGTCCTCAACTCCAACGGCTGCAGACAGACTTCGTCCGGACTCCTACGGGAGCCGGACTCCGTCGATAACTTCAACCGCAAGTAGACTCCGCCCGAACTCCTACGGGAGTCGGGCTCCGTCCTCAACATCAACTGCCGATAAGCCTTGTTCGGACTCCTACAGGAGCCGGACTTCGCCTTTGACTTTAATTGCAGGAAGACTCCGCCCGGACTCCTACGGGAGCCGGGCTTCGTCCTCAACTCCAATGGCTGCAGACAGACTTCGTCCGGACTCCTACGGGAGTCGGACTCCACCGACAACTTCAACCGCAAGTAGACTTCGCCCGAACTCCTACGGGAGCCGGGCTCCATCCTCAACATCAACTGTCGGTAAGCCTTGTCCGGACTCTTACGGGAGCCGGACTTCGCCTTTGACTTTAATTGCAGGAAGACTCCGCCCGGACTCCTAAGGGAGCTGGGCTTCATCCTCGACTCCAACGGCTGCAGACAGACTTTGTCCGGACTTCTACGGGAGCCGGACTCCGCCGACAACTTCAACCGCAAGTAGACTCCGCCCAAACTCCTACGGGAGCCGGGCTCCGTCCTCAACATCAACTGCCGGTAAGCCTTGTCCGGACTCCTACGGGAGTCAGACTTCGCCTTTGACTTTAATTGCAGGAAGACTCCGCTCGGACTCCTACGGGAGTCGGGCTTCATCCTCGACTCCAACGGCTGCAGACAGACTTCATCCGGACTCCTACGGGAGCCGGACTCCACCGACAACTTCAACCGCAAGTAGACTCTGCCCGAACTCCTATGGGAGCCGGGCTCCATCCTCAACATCAACTGCCGGTAAGCATTGTCCGGACTCCTACGAGAGCCGGACTTCGCCTTTGACTTTAATTGCAGGAAGACTCCGCCCGGACTCCTACGGGAGCCGGGCTTCATCCTCGACTCCAACGGCTGCAGACAGACTCCGCTCGGACTCCCACGGGAGCCAGACTCCGTCCACGACTCCAACCTCAAGGGGGACTCCGCCCGGACTCCCACGAGAGCCGGGCTCCGTCGCCAACTTCGACTGTCGGTAAGATCCGTCCGGACTCCTACGGGAGCCGGACTTCGCACCTGATTTTGATTGCAGGGGACTCCGCCCGGACTCCTACGGGAGCCAGGCTCCGCCTGCGACTTCAACTCCGAGAGGACTCCACCCGGACTCCTACGGGAGCCGGACTCCGGCGACAACTCCAACCGTAAGGAGGACTCCGTCCGGACTCCTATGGGAGCCAGACTCCGTCATCAGCCCCAACCACTACCGAACTTCAGCTGATGGATCTGCACTCCCAGGCAGGCCACAATAACGGCCACGATCCTGCTCCACTTCCTGCGGCAGATTTCGCGCAGCTCCATCACTCACTGACAGGCCGCAGTAACGGTCATAGCACTGCTCCACTTCCTACGACGGATCTCGTGCAGCTCCACTACTCCCTGGCAGGCCACAATAACAGCCACGATCCTGCTCCACTTCCTGTGACGGATACCGCACGATTCTCCCATCCGCTGGCAAGTCGCGACAACAGACGCCGCTCCACTCCCCGCGGCAGACTCCACGTGGCACACCCCGATGATAGCCACAGGTCCACTCCACTACTCTTCGCAGCAAACTCCGCCTGACCCTGGGCAACCCACTGCCAGACGGTTACAAATGTCGCTATCAGGCTACTGCCCCCTCCACCTATAAAAGGGGGCTCCAGATACGTTATTCGATAAGCTCTCATCTTTCATCTAAAAACTCTGCTAAATTCTCCGTTCGAGCACTCCATTCTTGTTGAGGCAGAGAACTGACTTGAGCGTCGGAGGGTCTTGCCGGAGCAACCCCACCTCCGATTTAGACTTCCTTTGCAGGTCCCGGTGGCGACCGCGACTTCCTCGACTCCAGCTTCTCCAGTGCAAGCAGATTTTTGCACCAACATGGACCATGATCATGGCTCTGTGGTTGAGTCCGAATCTTCTGATATACCAAATCAAAACTAATTAACCAGTTGGTGTCTAAGATAAGTTTGGCAGATTCGATCAAGTAGTTTTTAATTGGGAGCTATTCACATAGATGTGTCTACGGTGAGTTAAAGACAGATCCCTCCCACTGATCTTACTTACCTGATCAACATGGTATATTATATTTTGATTAGATCACTAGTCGACTCGTGCAGACTCATGCCATTAAGGTGAATCAGTGTGACTGATTTAGGTGTCTTTAGACCAGCTTGTGTTTAATCCTTTATATAACTTGATGAAGTCAGTAGAAGGATTTGCAGCTTGCAGGTCGACTTTTTTTCTTATTCTCAGGTCAATGAAATCAAATTCTCTAAATTATTTGGTCTATAAAGTGATAAAATTATGAGATAACTTGGTCATTGCCTCTCATTAAGGTGTGTGATAATGAGTCTAATATTCCAAATAGGCATCGGAGGCACCACACGCCTGGTGTCTATTACGTATTGAAATTGTCATTCATTATATAACCATCATGATGTACCTTTAGATCAATACTCAAGTTGGTCGAGCCACACTCGAGCCTGGACATCCATTTGTTGGATGCACTTGATGTGTCATGTTAATGGTTGGACCTAACCAGGATTTTCAGTAGAGGCACCACATGCCTGCTGAAGAGATGTCTAGGGCAAAACCCAATGCTAGAAGTTGTTTGCAGAAACAATTGGTTATGAACCTATCTGTGGATGCATTAGGATTGGTCGAGCCATACTCAGACCCGAATGCAGTCCATGTGGATTCTAATACCCACTAAAAAATTAATGTAATTCTTCGAGTTTGAGGTAGAGGCTACCAACTCACAAAAAATAATGGGAGGACCTTTAGACTAAAGTCCATATCTTCAGGATTTAAAAAATAATAATTCATATACTAATAGGCTAATATATTTTTTTTTTAGTTATGGCCAACACACTATTCCTCCATTTGCTATTGGATAGTGACAAACTCATTAGACCCAACTTCAATAGCTAGTATCGAAAGTTGAAGATCGTGTTGGAGCATGAGAGGATTTTGTATGTCCTTACGGATTAGTCACTTGAAGAACCTACAGTCAATGCTCCTCATGCTGTGAGAGATACTTACATGAAGTGGCTCAATGATCGCACGACTGTGCATTGCATAATGAGGGTAGCTATGAACGATGAATTTAGTCATAATTTCGAGGATGCACAGTCTGAGGAGATGATTCAAATGTTGAATGAGTCCTTCAGCACCCCTGAAGATGCGGAGAGACATAAAACCTCCTACACTGTGTTCAATGCCCGTATGTGAGAGGGAGCTTTAGTCACCAATCATGTATTATACATGACTGAGCAGATTGAATTCCTTAGCAAACTTGGCTTTCTATTGCATGAACAGTTAGGCAAGGATGCTATCCTCAATTCGCTACCAAAATCCTACCTAGCCTTACTCAGTCATTATAGAATGACGAAGCCTACAGTAAACTATCATGATTTGCTATGGTTATTGTAGACTTTTGAGAAGGATCACCAGCTCCAAAAGGAGTCAGTAAATTTAGTGGGAGGTTCATCTGCAGGGCATCGATTTTTTAGGAGAGGAAAGAAGAAAAAGGTGCATAAGTCCCGTGCCGCCGATCTCAAGTAGAGCAAACTATCAAAAGTTGACAAGAGCCAGATAGAGTGCTTCTTCTGTAAGAAGCTGGGTCATTAGAAAAAGAATTATCCTACTTATATAGCCACCCTTGACCCAAACAGGCCTAAGAATAAGAGAAAGAGGCAAATGATTGCTTCACAAGTTATTTATATGATAACACCTTGTAATTTTTCTGTTTGTGATACTGCTACCTGGGTATTGAATACTAAAAGTTCTATTAATATATGCAATTTGTTGCAGAGATTGCAGGTAAGTAAAAAATTTTGAGAGGACGAGTAGTTCCTTAACGTTGGAGATGGAAGCCTTGTTCCAGTTCTGATCTTGAAAACTTTACAGCTCGTCTTCGAGTTCAGTAGTGTCATGTTAGATAATTATCATTATTGTCCCTCTTTTATGATGAATATATCTCTGTAGGCCTTTTGGCCAAACTTGGTTACAAGTTTATAATAAAGAATAATTTTTATGATATCATTATGAATGATACTATAATTATGCATGGACAATTAAAACATGGCATATACATAATATCACATCCTGTTAGTGTAATATACACACCTAGTAAATGCCCCAAAATAAATAATGTCAGTGAGTCCTACCTTTGGTATTGTAGGCTTGGTCATGTGAACAAGAATAGGATTGACAGGTTGATCAAGGAATGTGTCCTTGAGATAGATAATTGTGAATCATTGCCTACCTGTGAATCTTATCTACTTGGTAAGATGACTAAGTCACCTTTTAAAGAAAAAGATGAAAGAGCCAATGATGTCCTAGGTCTAATACATACTGATGTATGTGGGCCTATGAATATAAGTGCCAGAGGAGGATACTACTACTTCATTATGTTTATAGATGATCTATCGAGGTATGGGTATGTCTATCTTATGAAGCATAAGTCAGAATCACTTGAAAAGTTCAAACGATTCTGTGCTAAAGTAGAAAAATAAACTGAAAAGAGTATTAAGATCCTTCGATCAGACCGAGGAGGTGAATACCTCACCAGTGAGTTCTTGACATATCTGAAAGAGAATGGAATTCTCTCACAATGGATCCCTCCTAGAACACCATAACATAATGATGTGTCCGAGAAGAGGAATCTAACCTTGTTAGACATGGTCCGATTCATGATGGATTTTTTCAGTCTGTCAATATCTTTTTTAAGATATGCTCTAGAGACTACCAGCTATATTTTGAATAAGGTGCCCAGCAAGTCTGTCGATAAAACTCCATATGAGATATAGACTGGGCATAAGCCGGTGCTCTCACATCTTAGGGTCTGGGGGTGTCTAGCTTATGTCAAGCATTTAAAGATAGATAAGCTTGGACCGAAGTCTGATAGATGCTTGCTCGTAGGGTATCCAAAGAAAACTAAAGGGTACTGCTTCTATCTCACTGCAAAACAAAAGGTGTTTGTCAGCAGTCAGACAGTCTTTTCAAAAAAAGAGTTTCTTGGTAAAGGAGCTAATGCCTATAAAATTAAACTTGATGAAGTTCATGAGGTGGAAGGACTGATACATACAGAATTGGATTCGATTGGTGAATCGAATCTAGAGCCAATAGAGGCACCATTAAGGAGATCCGATAGAGTACCACGTCAGTCGGATAGATACTATAATTTTCTGATCCGAGATGGTGATCCTATTGAACTTAATGAGAACGATGAAGATCCGATCACCTATATGGAGGCCATGCAAAGGTCCAACTTCCAAAAATAGCTTGAGACCATGAAGTCCAAGATGGAGTCCATGGAGATCAATAGTGTTTGGACGCTAGTTTATCCACCCGAAGGGATAAACCTCATAGGGTGTAAATAGATTTTCAAGAGAAAGAGAGGAGCGGATGGGAAGGTAGAGACCTATAAAGCCCATCTAGTTGCTAAGGGTTACCGTCAGCATTATGGTATTGACTATGACGAGACATTCTCTCCTGTGGCAATGCTCAAGTCCATCAGGATTATGCTTGCTATCACTATATACTTAGATTATGAGATCTGACAGATAGATATCAAAACCACTTTTCTTAACGGAGAGCTGGAAGAAGAGGTGTATATGATACAACATGAAAGGTTCACATCCACAGACGAGTCGAAAGTGTGCAAGCTGAAAAAGTCAATTTATGGACTTAAGCAGGCATCGAGGAGTTGGAACATACATTTTGATAAAGTAATCAAAATGTATGGCTTCATTAGGAATGAAGAAGAGCCTTGCGTCTACAAATAGGCTTCCGATTCTGTGATTATTTTTCTTGTACTGTATGTGTTGGGAATAGTGTCCTAAAGCCAATCGTCAGTCTGTTGACGGTTGTGCTCATTTTTTGTATTTGTACATGAATTATGAATTAATAAAAATTATTTTGATATTTTTCATCATAAAATATTTCATCTTCTAATGAACTACTATGTTGTGGTGAAGTCCTTAGGACTTTTTAGACTCGACAAAGGAGGATTTGTCGTTTAGTCCTTAAATCTGTTCGCGACCAAATGATAATTTGTTACTAAGGACGACAATGTTTATCAAGTATAGGTCGTTGTATGCCATATAGGTTGGTTGTCCTCTTAACCAATGAGTATGGAGATACTGGTATGGCATACAGGTGAGGTGTAAGGGTACATCTGCACTGAACGTGACCAACTCCGGAGCTATTTCTACTGTCAAGATTTGCTCCGATGGAATATGGGTATAAATATTTCTCCGACCTGAGACTGCCACGATGACTTGCAAGCAACTCACTGCACTTAGGCACTGGACTACCTGAATTTTTAATTCAGTGATGGAAGGCTGCTGGGTGTAGTCAAGTACTTGACTTATCGGTGCGTGTGTCAAGATGGGATTGACCACTCCAGTTTAGGAGCTATGTACAGTCGTGTTTCAATTTAGCAAAACTTTGGCCAGGGTAGTCCTTGTGAGGAGTCACAGGACTGTTTAAGTTGAGCACGATTCGGATGATCTGATCAGGATTGACAGTTTAACCCTAAGTCATCCTAAACATAGGGGTCAAAAGGATGAATTATACAGTAACCATATTCATGTAGGTTCTGAGTATTGCGATTGTAACTCTTCAACCTATCCGAACATCGGGTATCATTGCTAGATGGTCACTTCGATTAGTACAGAAATTGGTTCCTGTGCTACCGGCTTAGGTTCGAACCTGCGGGGTCACACACATTAGAGGTTCCTATCTGATCTGATGGCTGATGTAGAATCCTACATGTTTGGGACTCAGTGATCGAGAATCAGGATTCTCTGATCACGAGTTTCACACATTATGGGTACCGGGGTCAAGAGTCTCACTGGTTGGGACTTTTCGATCAGGGTTACATATCGATGAATTCTGATGCCCGATTGCCCATCGAATTTGTACAAAATATTTATGAGAGATTTTATTAGTGATTTGATCACTAATTAACTCAATTTAATTGAGTAATTATTTTTGGATCAAGTCCAATTGAATTGAATTCAGTTGGGTTTGACCCGATTAGGTTAAGAGTTGATCTAATCGTCGAGATGGTTTGGTCCCTGATTTGATCAAGGGTTGGGCTTAGTCAATTCTTGATTTGATTAGGATTTTATTGAGCCTAATTAAGCCTAATTAAGTTAGGTTTAAATTACTCTAATTGGACCTAACTTATTTGGTTCAATTAGATTGGTTTAAATAATGAAACCACCTTGACCCAATCTCCATGCGCTACCTCACTTCCATTGCATCCATTTGAATTCATGAGAAGGAACTTCTCATGAATTTTTTCCTCACACCAAGACCTCTCCATGCCTCACTTTAATATGCCAATTGAATGGATAAGGATGATTGGTTGGCCATTCAAATTCAAAATAAAGTTTGAATTTGAATGGCCAATCAATCTTTGCGCCTTATCCCTTTTTTAACGCCCCATTTATTACATGAGAAAAATATTTCTCATGAAATCACTCCATGCACAATTTAAGCCATGCCTCACACCTTTAGTGGATAAGGGATGAGTTGGTGTCCATTTGATTTCAAATTTGATTTGAATTCAAATGTGTAATTACTCATCTTTATCCTTTCTTTTGGATAAGACGTTTGACGTTGTTATAAAAGGAGGAGAAGAGTGGGGCGTGTAAAAAAAAAAGATTTTTTGGAGAAATATTTTGGGGTGTGAGAAAGTCTTGTGCATGAGAAAGAAGTCCATATCCTTTCAAGAGAAAAAAAAAGAAAAAAAAGAAAAGTGGGTGCAAGGTTTCTGATGAGTTCCCTAGAGTTTTAGCCTGGGGTTCGGGAAGTGAGAAAGTGAGCTACGAATGTCATGAGCCCACAAAATCTTAGGAAGATCTTCAACATTCTCTCAAGTACGTCTGTTGATGATCCAGAGCATCTGAAGAATCGACAGACATCGATCGAAGAAGTTCGATCAGCATCGATCGTCAAAAGGGCTCTACAACGAGCTAGCACTCGTGAGGAGTCGATCAGATCAAAAACTTTGTGTGGATGATCTACAGAGATCAGACACACTGTGTAGCTATATCATGATGATCAAACTCTCTCAATGGTGATCAGATTACGGCGATCTACTACCCACACAAAGGTATTGTGTTCTGAACACATTACAGTAAAGTGTTTACTGTTCAAATTTGAATTTCAAATTTAAATGAATGCATGCTATATATCATATTTAGATCTTAGTGTAGGATAAATTTATGTTAATTAATTAGATTAATTAATATTTTTTTACTGTAAAATCATAATTTTGAAAAAATTTTAAAATTACCATTTTACCCCTGCACTGAATTTTCGCTTCAAATGGTATCAGAGCGGGTTCTTAGATATGATATATATATTTGCATGCGTAGATTAAGTTGTAATCTAAAAGTTTAAATTTAAAATTTAAAATTTAAAATTTAAAATTTAAAATTTAAATTTTGAAAGTTGTTCAAAATTCAAAATTCAAAAATTTAAAATTCAAAATTTGAAATTTAAAATTTGAAATTTAAAATTTGAAATTCAAAATTCAAAATTTTGAAATTTAAAATTTGAAATTTTAAATTTGAAATTTGGTTGAAATTTCAAATTTGAAATTCAAAATTTAAAATTCAAAATTTGAAATTCAAAATTTGAAATTCAAAATTTTGAAATTTGAAATTTGTTTAAAATTTGAAATTCAAAATTTAAAATTTGAAATTTAAAATTTAAAATTTAAATTTTAAAATTGGTATATTTAGATATACTTGATCCAAGTAGCAAGTAATCGAATTGGGTTGGTTGCCATGGCCGTCCGGTCATAAGAGAAAAGTAGGGTTTAAAGGCCCTCTCCTCCCATTCGATGGGGTCTCCTATGGTGGTAGGGGTGCCACTGTAATTATATCCCATGCAGATGAAGCAGTGAAAGAAATTAATTGTAAAGGTTCAATTATGAAATTTATCATGAATGTGTTAGATTAGATCTAAAGGAATATTCATGATTTATTTTGATTGAGTTGTTTTCTGTTATGTAATTAGCAATAGGATTGCTATTTATGAAATGTGCTAATCTATTTGTGAAATGAGTCAACATATTTGATGAATAGAAAATAAAACCTTTCAAATTTGAAAATTATTTTCGAAATGCCAAACCCTGACCCATCAGCCCAAATACTTAATTAAAAGAATTAAGTGTTGTCTAGTAGGTCTAGAATTGTGAATTAAGACCTAAGACAATTGCATAAACTTGTGGGTCAATGGGTTCGATGAATTAGATCCATAATTGGGTTAGACCTAAGGTTAGCTTAAAGAAATGGATTAAATTAGAGTAATTGATCAAATCTAATCAAAAGTTGAATTAGATTAGGTCAAGGATACTCTAGACTCAACTTCAATAGTTGTCGTTGAATGGGTCCATGTCTTTAACTAGACCAAGATGGACTTAATTCATGGCTATGCGGTGGAATCCTATTTACTAAGTTGATCAAATTAAAACTAATGAACCGTTTGGTGTCTAAGGTAAGTTTGGAAGTTTGACCAATGGTTTTTAAGCGGGAGCTACTCGCAGTGATTCGATCTCTGACGAGTTAATGGCTTATCCCCACCACTGATCTCACTTACCTGGCCAACCTGGTGAATTAGATTTTGATTAGATCACTTGGTGATTAGGGCTCACCCATGCCATTAGGTAAATCAGTTTGACTGATTTAGGTGCTCCTAATGCCAGCTTTAATTAAATCCTTTTTAATCTGACTTGGTGAAGTCAGTGGGAGGATTGAAATTGGCTGGATATTTTCTTCTCATCTATCCTTTAATAAAATCCTCAAAAATTATTAGGACCCTAAAAATGATTAAGTTATATTGATAACTAAGTCATAGCCTCCCATTAAGTGAGTGATAATGAGTCCATTATTTTAATAATCATTGGAGGCCCAAAGGCCTGGTGCTTATTGACTAATGGAATTATCATTCATAATATGATAATTTGGTTTGAGTCTTTCTGATGGTGGTCAGGTTGGCTGGCCAAAGTCGGGCTTGATCATTTATTGGTCCGATTCACCAAATCAAATCATGTTAATGGTTGGACCTAACCAGATCTTTTTAGTGGAGGCCAAAGCCTACTGATTAGGTTCTGGGGCAAAATCAATTACTAGAAGTTGTTTAGAGAAACAACTGGTTATGAACCTACCCATAGATGCACATGGGTTGACCAACCAAAGTTGGGCTCGTGTGTAGTCTGTGTGGATTCTAGTACCCACTAAGGAATTAAAGTAATTCCTCGAATTAGAGATTGAGGCTACCAGTTCGTAAAAATACTGGAAGAAACTTTAGACTAAAGTCTAAGTCTTTAGTATTTATAATTTATGTACTAATAGAGGTCTGGTTTTTCTTTATGCAGTTATGGCCACTACCCTATCACTCCGGTCATTATTAGATAATGACAAGCTCATGGGACCTAATTTCGATAGTTGGTATCAAAAATTAAAAATCATCCTTGAGCATGAGCGGATCCTTTATGTAGTAACGGATTCGGCACCTGAGGAACCAGCCCCGAACATTAGAGGGATGGTCCGAGATACTTATCAGAAGTGGCTCAATGACCGCACCACCATTCGGTGCATTATGCTGGCGGCAATGAATGATGAGTTCAGCCGTAGGTTCGAGAATGCCCAGCCACAGGAGATGCTTCAAATGTTGAATGACTCCTTTGGCATGCCTGACGACGTTGAAAGACACAAAACTAGTTGTGCCATTTTCAATGCTCGGATGAGGGATGGAGCCTCAGTCACTAATCATGTACTATACATGATCGAAATGATTGAGCGCCTAAGTAAACTGGGCTTTCCCCTGCACGAGCAGCTCGGTAAGGATGCGATCCTTAATTCATTGCCCAAGTCCTTCCTCCCCTTCCTTACTCATTTTCGGATGACAAAGCCTGCAGTAAACTACCACGGCTTGTTAGGGTTGCTGCAGAACTTTGAGAAGGATCACCAGCTCCATAAGGAGTCGGTGAATACTGTGGGAGGGTCTTCTTCTGGTCGTCGACCCTTTAAGAAAGGGAAGAAGAAGAACAAGAAGAAGAAGAATAAGAAGGTGCAGCTGCATGCTTGGACATCTGCACAGGGTCAGACCAAGAAGCGCAAGCCTGACCAGAGCTAGGCGGAGTGCTTCTTTTGCAAGAAGCAGGGGCACTGAAAGAGGAACTGTCCTTTATACATTGCCTCCCTGGACCCGAATAGGCCGAAGAAAAAGTAAGGTACTTATATGATAACACCTTGCAACTTTTTCATTTGTGATACTACTGTCTGGGTATTGGATACTGAAAGCCCTTATCATATTTACAATTCGATGCAGGGTCTGCAGGTCAGTAGGAGATTTGATGAAGGCGAGAGATTCTTGAACGTTGGAGATGGAAGCAAAGTTTCAGTTCTCGCATTAAGAATCATGAACCTTGTAATCAATTCTCGAAATGTAATTCTGAGTGAATGTCACATTGTCCAAGCTTTTTATTAAATATTATTTCTGTAGACCTTTTGGCCATGAACGGTTATCAATTTTTAATAAAAAAAAATATTTGCAATATCATTTTGAATGGTGTTACAATGTTTGTTGGATAACTTAATAATGGAATTTACTTTCTATCACAATCTGTTAATGTGGTTCAAACCTCTGGTAAACATCCTAGAATAGATAATGTGTCAGAAGTCTACCTTTGGCACTATAGGCTAGGTCATATCCATAAGAATAGGATAAACAAATTGGCTCAAGAAGAAATTCTTGAAGTAGGTGATTGTGAATCATTTCCAACCTGTGAGTCCTATCTTCTTGGTAAAATGACCGAATCACCTTTTACTGAAAAAGGTGAGCGAGCCAGTGAACTCTTAGGTCTAGTACATTCTGATGTATGTGGACCCATGAGCTCAAGAGCAAGAGGTGGATATTTCTACTTCATAACCTTCACAGACGACCTATCGAAGTATGGGTATGTCTATTTAATGAAGCATAAATTGGAGTCGTTTGAAATGTTCAAACTATTCTGAAATGAGGTAGAAAAATAAACTGAAAAGTATATTAAAACTCTTCGATCTGATCGAGGAGGTGAATATCTTTCTAATAATTTTCTGACATATCTTGAGGAGAATGGGATTCTCTCTCAGTGGACTCCTCCTGGAACACCACAATATAATGGTGTATCTGAAAGGAGGAATTAGACCTTATAGGACATGGTTCGATCCATGATGGGGTTTGCTGGTCTGCCGATCTTCTTCTGGAGATATGTACTCGAATCGGCTTGTTACCTTCTAAATAAAGTTTCGAGTAAATCTGTAACCAAAATACCATATGAGATATGGATAGGACGTAAGTCAGTACTCTCGTACCTTAAGGTTTGGGGGTGTCCGACTTATATTAAACGTTTAATTACGGATAAGCTTGGACCTAGGTCTGACAAGTGTAATTTTATAGGGTACCCAAAAGAAACCAAAGGGTATTACTTCTACCTAGCTGATGAGCAAAAAGTATTTGTCAGCCTTAAGGCAATCTTTTTGGAAAAGGAGTTTCTTGGTGAAGGGACTGTTGCCTCTAAGGTCGAACTTGACGAAGTTCGACAGATGGAAAAACTGACACAAGTTGCTGAACCTGAACCGAATTTGGTTAGATCAGATCCGGAGCCCATTGTTCAAGCATCCTTAAGGCGATCTGGTAGAGTACCACGTCAACCGGACAGATACTATGGTTTTTTAGTCCGAAACGACGATCCTATCGAACTTGATGAAAATGATGAGGATCCGATCACCTACATTGATGCAATGCAGAAATCCGACTCTGAGAAATGGCTAGAGGCCATGAAATCTAAAATGGAGTCCATGAAGGTCAACGATGTGTGGACATTGGTTGACCCACCCGAAGGAGTAAAACCCATAGGGTGTAAGTGGGTCTTCAAGAGGAAGAGAGGCACAAATGGAAAGGTCGAAACCTATAAAGCCCATCTGATTGCCAAGGGATATCGTCAATGTTATGGTATAGACTATGACGAGACATTTTCTCCTGTGACAATGCTCAAATCTATTTTGATTATGCTTGCGATAGCTGCCCATCTAGACTATGAAATCTGGCAGATGGATGTGAAGACAGCTTTCCTAAATGAAAAGCTGGATGAAGATGTGTATATGATACAACCTGAAGGATTCACATCCACAGATGAGTCTAAGGTGTGCAGGCTATAGAGGTCCATTTATGGACTTAAGCAGGCATCACGGAGTTGGAACATACGTTTTGATAAGATGATCAAGACGTATGGCTTCGTTAAGAATGAAGAATAGTCATGCTTTTATAAGTGGGCTATTGGTCCAGTAGTAGTATTTCTTGTATTGTATGTGGATGACATTCTCTTAATCAGGAATGATGTCCCTGCATTACAAGGAATAAAGATTTGGCTGTCGTCACAGTTCTCCATGAAGGATCTGAGAGAAGCTTCCTACATCCTAGGGATGAGGATCTATAGGGATAGATCTAAAAGGTTGCTTGGTTTATCTCAGTCCACGTACATTGATACTATGCTGAAGAGGTTCAGCATGGAGAATTTCAAGAAAGGCTATCTTTCGATAAGCCATGAAATTTCTCTCTCGAAGAGGGATTGTCCGACAACACCTCAAGAGAGAGAGAATATGGGTAGGATTCCATATGCTTCGGCAGTGGGATCTATCATGTACGTCATGACATATACACCACCAGATGTGGCATACTCACTAGGGGTAGTGAGTAGATACCAATCTGATCCAGGGGAGAATCACTGGAAGGTTGTTAAAACCATCCTGAAGTATTTAAGAAATACTAAGGACCAGTGGCTTGTTTATGGTGAATCAGACTTGAGACTTATAGGGTTTACAGACTCTAATTTTCAGTCTGATCACGATGACAGCAAAAGTGTGTCGGGATTTATTTTTACCCTTAATGGTGGGGCTATCTGCTGAAAAAGTTCCAAGCAGCACACAGTGGCTGATTCAGTTTGCGATGCGGAGTATGTCACTGCATCAGATGCTGTCAAAGAAGCGGTGTGGCTGAGAAAATTCATCACCGAGCTCGGAGTAGCACCCTCCCTTGTTGGTCCAGTTCTGCTCTACTGTGACAGCTCTGGAGCCATTGCTCAGGCGAAGGAACCAAAGGCACACCAGCAGACGAAGCATATTCTGCGCCGCTACCATCTCATCCGAGAAATTATGGATTGAGGTGACGTCGATCTTCAGAAGATAGACAGGAAGGAGAACCTGGCTGACCCATTCACTAAAGCCATTGCGGTGAAGGAGTTCGACAACTACAAGTCGAAGATGGGTATTAGATACTACATCGATTGGCTTTAGGCCAAGTGGGAGATTATTGGGAATAGTATCCCAAAGCCAATCATCAGCCTGTTGACGGTTGTGCTCATTTTTTATATTTGTACATGAATTATGAATTAATAAAAATTATTTTGGTATTTTTCATCACAAAATATTTCATCTTCTAATGAACTCCTATGTTGTGGTGAAGTCCTTAGGACTATTTAGACTCGACAAAGGAGGATTTATCATTTAGTCCTTAAATTTATTTGCGATCAAATGATATGTTGTTACTAAGGACGATAATATTTATCAAGCATAGGTCATTGTATGCCATATAGGTTGGTTGTCCTCTTAACCAATGAGTGTGGAAACACTGGTATGGCATACAGGTGAGATGTAAGGGTACATCTGCACTAAACGTGACCAACTCCGGAGCTTTTTCTGCTGTCAAGATTTACTCCGATGGAATATGGGTATAAATATCCCTCCGACCTGAGACCGCTACGGAGACTTGCAAGCAACTCACTGCACTTAGGCACTGGACTACCTGAATTTTTAATTCAATGACGGAAGGCTGCTGGGTGTAGTCAAGTACTTGACTTGTCGGTGCGTGTGTCAAGATGGGATTGACCACTCCAGTTTAAGAGCTGTGTACAGTCGTGTTTTAATTTAGCAAAACCTCGGTCAGGGTAGTCCTTGTGAGGAGTCACAGGACTGTTTGAGTTGAGCATGATTCGGATGATCTGATCAGGGTTGACAGTTTAACCCTGAGTTGTCCTAAATATAGGGGTCAAAAGGATGAATTATACAGTAACCATATTTATGTAAGTTCTGAGTGTTGCGATTGCGACTCTTCGACCTATCCGAATGTCAGGTACCATTGCTAGATGGTCACTTCGATTAGTACAGGAATTGGTTCCTGTGCTACCGGCTTAGATTCGAACCTGTGGGGTCACACACATTAGAGGTTCCTATCTGATCTGATGGCTGGTGTAGAATCCTACATGTTTGAGACTCAGTGATTGAGAATCAAGATTTTCTAATCATGAGTTCCACACATTATGGGTACCGGGGTCAAGAGTCCCACTGGTTGGGACTTTTCGATCAGGGTTACATATCGATGAATTCTGATGTCCGATTGCCCATCGGATTTGCACAAAGTATTTATGAGAGATTTTATTAGTATTTTGATTACTAATTAACTCAATTTGATTGAGTAATTATTTTTGGATCAAGTCCAATTGAATTGGATTCAGTTGGGTTTGACCCGATTAGGTTAAGAGTTGATCTAATCGTCGAGATGGTTTGGTCCCTGATTTGATCAAGGGTTGGGCTTAGTCAATTTCAGATTTGATTAAGATTTTATTGAGCCTAATTAAGCCTAATTAAGTTGGGTTTAAATTAGTCTAATTGGACCTAATTTATTTGGTTCAATTAGGTTGGTTTAAATAATGAAACCACTTTGACCCAATCTCCATGCGCCACCTCACTTTCATTGCACCCATTTGAATTCATGAGAAGGAACTTCTCATGAATTTTTTCCTCACACCAAGCCCTCTCCATGCCCCACTTTAATGTGCCAATTTAATGGATAAGGATGATTGGTTGGCCATTCAAATTCAAAATAAAGTTTGAATTTGAATGGGCAATCAATCTTTGCGCCTTATCCCTTTTTTAACGCCCCATTTATTATATGAGAAAAATATTTCTCATGAAATCACTCCATGCATAATTTAAGCAATGCCTCACGCCTTTAGTGGATAAGGGATAAGTTGGTGTCCATTTGATTCAAATTTGATATGAATTTAAATGTGTAATTACTCATCTTTATCCTTTCTTTTGGATAAGACATTTGACATTGTTATAAAAGGAGGAGAAGAGTGGGGTGTGTAAAAAAAAAAAATTTTGGAGAAAAATTTTGGGGCATGAGGAAGTATTGTGCGTGAGAAAGAAGTCCATATCCTTCCAAGAGAAAAAGAAAGAAAAGAAAGAAAAATGGATGTAAGGTTTCCGGTGAGTTTCCTAGAGTTTTAGCCTGGGGTTTGGGAAGTGAGAAAGTGAGCTATGAATGTCGTGAGTCCACAAAATCTCAGAGAGATCTTCAACATCCTCTCAAACATATCTGTTGATGATCCAAAGTGTCGGAAGAATCGACAGACATCGATCGAAGGAGTTCGATCAGCATCGGCCGTCAAAAGGGCTCTACAACGAGCTAGCACTCGTGAGGAGTCGATCAGATCGAAAACTTTGTGTGGACGATCTGTAGAGGCCAGACACGCTGTGTGGCTGCATTGCGATGATCAGACTCTCCCAATGGTGATCAGATTGCGGCGATCTACTATCCGCACAAAAATATTGTGTTCTGAACATATTACAGTAAAGTGTTTACTGTTCGAATTTGAATTTCAAATTTAAATGAATGCATGCTATATATCATATTTAGATCCTAGTGTAGGATAAATTTATGTTAATTAATTAGATTAATTAATATTTTTCCACTATAAAATCATAATTTTGAAAAAGTTTTAAAATTATCATTTTACCCCTGCACTGAATTTTTGCTTCAGTATGTGGATGACATACTGTTACTAGAAAATGATATTTCGATTTTGTAGAGTGTGAAGCTATGGTTATCATCACAGTTCTCCATGAAAGACATGAAAGAAGCATCCTACATCCTAGGGATGAAGATCTATATGGATAGATCTAGAAGGTTGCTTGAATTGTTCCAATCCACATACATTGACATCTTGTTGAAGTAGTTTAATATGGATAATTTCAAGAATGGCTATCTTTCGATAGGCCATGGAATTACTCTTTCCAAGAAGAATTGTCTGACAACTCCTGAGGAGAAAGAGCGCATGAGTAGAATACCATATGCTTCGACAGTGGGATCTATCATATATGCTATGACATGTATGAGACTGGATGTGGCCTATTCACTAGGGGTAGTGAGTAAGTACCAGTCAAATCTGGGTGAGAAGTATTAGAAGATTGCAAAAATAATTTTTAAATATTTGAGAAATACTAAAGACCAATGGCTTATCTATGGAGACTCTGATCTGAAACTTGTGGGATATACTGATTTCAATTTTCAGTCAGATTGTGATGACAGTAGAAGCATATCGGGCTATGTATTTACCTTAAATAGAAGAGTTGTTTGCTGAAAAAGTTTCAAGCAACATACTATGGCCAATTTTGTATGCGAAGTGGAATACATTGCTGCATCGGATGCTGCAAAGGAAGCGGTATGGTTGCGAAAGTTTATTATCGAGCTAGGAGTTGTACCTTCCATTGATGGTCCTGTCCTGCTGTATTGTGACAGCTCCAGTGCCATAGCTCAGGCGAAAGAACCTAAGTCGCACCATCGCACTAAACATGTTCTGCACCGCTATCACCTAGTGCGAGAGATCATGAACCAAGGTAACATCGAGCTTCAGAAGATCGATGAAAAGGAGAACCTAGCCGACCCCTTCACTAAAACTCTCGAGATTAAAGAGTTCGATGACTTCAAATGGAAGATTGGTATAAGATACTACCCCGATTGGCTTTAGTCCAAGTGGGAGTTATTGAAAATTATGTCCTAAAACCAATTATATGATGATTGAGTTCATCCTTATATATGAATTATTGATTATTGAATAATAGTTGTTGGTGCAAAAATCCGCCTGCGCCGGAGAAGCTGGAGTTGAGGAAGCCGCGGTCGCCGCCGGGACCTGCAAGGGAAGTCTAAACCGGAGGTGGGGTTGCTCCGGCAAGACCCTCCGACGCTCAAGTCAGTTCTCTGCCTCAACAAGAATGGAGTGCTCGAACGGAGAATTTAGCAGAGTTTTGAGATAAGGCAAAAGGGCTTAAGGAATAACGTATCTGAGTTCCCCCTTTTATAGGCGGGGGAGGCAACGGACTGATGGCAACGTTTGTAACCGCCTGGTAGTGGGCCGCCCACGGTCAGGGGAAATGATTGCGAAAGATAATGGAGCAGGCACGTGGGCATCGCCCCGTCTTGCCACGTGGAATCTGTTATGAGGGGTGGAGCAGCGTCCGTTGTCAGGAGAATCGCATGGTATCCGTCGCAGGAGGTGGAGCAGGTGTGTGGCCGTCACTGTGGCTTGCCAGGGGATAGCGGAGCTGTGCGGAGTCCGCCACAGGAAGTGGAGCAGGGCGGCTATGGCTGCTGCAGCTTGTCAGAGAATGATGATACTGCGTGGAGTCCGCCACAGGAGGTGGAGCAGGGTCGTGGCCGCTTTGAGGGCCTGTCAGGGGTCGTGGATCTGTCGATTGAAGCTCGGTAACGGCCGGAGCCCAGTTTCTGTTGAGGTGCGGGAGAGGTCCTCCTGGCGGTAGGGGTCGTGGGCTGAGCCCGACTCCCGCAGGAGTCTGGGCGGAGCTGCTCTGATGTTGGCGGCGAAGTCCGGCTCCCGTAGGAGTCCGGAGGGAGCTGCGCTGATGTCGTCGATGGAGCCCGGCTCCCGTAGGAGTCCGAGCGGAGCCGTACTTGCTGATGGTGGTAGAGCCCGACTCCCGTAAGAGTCCGGGCGAAGCTGCGCTGCGAACAAAGTTAAGGGTGAAGTCCGGCTCCGATAGGAGTCCGGGTTGAGCTTACCAGCAGTTGATACTGAGAGCAGAGCCCGGCTCCCGTGGGAGTCTGGGCGGAGCTGTTCTGAAGTTGGCGGCGAAGTCTGACTCCCGTAGGAGTCCGGAGGGAGCTGCGCTGATGTCGTCGGTGGAGCCCGGCTCCCGTAGGAGTCTAGGCGGAGCCGTACTTGCTGATGGCGGTGGAGCCCGGCTCCCGTAGGAGTCCGGGCGAAGCTGCGCTGCGAACAAAGTTAAGGGTGAAGTCCAGCTCCGATAGGAGTCCGGGTTGAGCTTACCAGCAGTTGATACTGAGAGCGGAGCCTGGCTCCCGTGGGAGTCCGGGCGGAGCTGTTCTGAAGTTGGCGGCGAAGTCCGACTCCCGTAGGAGTCCGGAGGGAGCTGCGCTGATGTCGTCGGTGGAGCCCGGCTCCCGTAGGAGTCCGGGCGGAGCCGTACTTGCTGATGGCGGTGGAGCCCGGCTCCCGTAGGAGTCCGGGCGAAGCTGCGCTGCGAACAAAGTTAAGGGTGAAGTCCGGCTCCGATAGGAGTCCGGGTTGAGCTTACCAGCAGTTGATACTGAGAGCGGAGCCTGGCTCCCGTGGGAGTCCGGGCGGAGCTGTTCTGAAGTTGGCGGCAAGGTCCGGCTCCCGTAGGAGTCCGGAGGGAGCTGCGCGGATGTCGTCGGTGGAGCCCGGCTCCCGTAGGAGTCCGGGCAGAGCCGTACTTGCTGATGGCGGTGGAGCCCGGCTCCCGTAGGAGTCCGGGCGAAGCTGCGCTGCGAACAAAGTTAAGGGTGAAGTCCGGCTCCGATAGGAGTCCGGGTTGAGCTTACCAGCAGTTGATACTGAGAGCGGAGCCTGGCTCCCGTGGGAGTCCGAGCGGAGCTGTTCTGAAGTTGGTGGCGAAGTCCGGCTCCCGTAGGAGTCCGAAGGGAGCTGCGCTGATGTCGTCGGTGGAGCCCGACTCCCGTAGGAGTCCGGGCGGAGCCGTACTTGCTGATGGCGGTGGAGCCCGGCTCCCGTAGGAGTCCGGGCGAAGCTGCGCTGCGAACAAAGTTAAGGGTGAAGTCCGGCTCCGATAGGAGTCCGGGTTGAGCTTACCAGCAGTTGATACTGAGAGCGGAGCCCGGCTTTCGTGGGAGTCCGGGCGGAGCTGTTCTGAAGTTGGCGGCGAAGTCCGACTCCCGTAGGAGTCCGGAGGGAGCTGCGCTGATGTCGTCGGTGGAGCCCGGCTCCCGTAGGAGTCCGGGTGGAGCCGTACTTGCTGATGGCGGTGGAGCCCGGCTCCCGTAGGAGTCCGGGCGGAGCTGCGCTTGCTGATGGTGGTGGAGCCCGGCTCCCGTAGGAGTCCGGGTGGAGCTGCACTTGCTGATGGCGGTGGAGCCCGGCTCCCGTAGGAGTCCGGGCTTGCTGATGGCGGTGGAGCCCGGCTCCCGTAGGAGTCCGGGCAGAGCTGCACTTGCTGATGGCGGTTCCGCCGTGGGTTCCGGCTGTGGGTATTTTATATCCAACACCAGTCCCCCTACATCCGAGTTTTGAATTTCAAACGAAGGAAGTACACAGAAGTACAGTCGGAACCATCCCTTCGAATCCCGCGCCCTGTCGCTCCCAGATATTTTGGCATTAAATGAGCGCGTGCCGGAGTCTTTTCGAATTGGGGCGGTACGAGGGGATGCTTCGAAGACCCCACAGGTACGCTGGCCTAGGTACGATGCAATTATGACCCTGCCAACCGCCAGCCGCCTTCAGCCGTCTGCCACGGGGAGTGGGACACGTGTCGGATGCGGACTGGCCTGGGGGGATTCGAGATCATTATGGCGCCGGATCCCAGGGTCTATTTAAACCCATCCTCCCCCCTTTCAGGCGTCCCACTCCGCTTCTGATTTCTTGCCGGCGTCTATCTCCCCGAGAGTCTGCTCTAGCGAACGCCCTCTCGAGCCGTAGGCGCCTTCCGTTCCTCGCTCCCCAGGCCCCCAGAGCAGGATAGGTTAGTGCCCACCTTCTCCTTCTTACCGCTTAGGGTCCTCTCCTCCTTCCTCTTCTTTCGTGTCCTCTCCTGAGTTGACTTCCGGCGTCCCCCTCCTTTCTCGGCTTGCATTTCTAGGGCCCTTTAGGTTCTCCCCCAAAGAAAAATGTCTTCCGATTCTTCTTCCTCCGTAAGCCCTGGGAGTTCTTCTGCTTCAAACCCCCAGGCCCCTGTCTCTGCGGACGAACCCGCGTTTGGGGCAGGGTCTCGCCCGGTCTTCGCACCGGGCGCTATTCCTTGTTCGTCGACTCCGGACGAACTTCTCCTGATAAGGGCTCGGTACGGGGTCCCTTCAGAGTACGATCTGGAGCTTCCTAGCCCCTCCGACCGGGCCAGCGCTCCCCCTCCTGGTCGCTTTTGTTTGTACCAGGAGGCATTCCGTGCCGGACTCCGGCTTCCGCTTCCAGCTTTTGTTGCCGCCTTCTTTCGTTTCTTAGACATTTCTCTCGCTTCTGTCGCCCCGAATTCCTTTAGGTTTTTGATAGGATTTCTCTCCCTCTGTCATATAGCCGAGGTTCAGCCTTCCCTCTCCCTGTTCAGATATTTCTACACCTTCAAACGCCATCCTTCAGCAAAGGACTGGTGGTACTTCTCCCCCCAGTTCGGTAAGAAGGGGTTGCTGAAGGGCGCCCCTTCTTCGATTCACAACTGGAAGGGGAAATTTCTCTTCATTTACTGTCCGACCCTGGAACTGGGCCTGCCCCCTTGGGGGTCTCCGAGGGATTCCGTCCGCCGGGCTCCCAGCCTGGGAGAGGACGACCTTCAGGCCGCCCAGAAGCTCTTGAGTTACCCCGCTCCTTCCCTTCCAAACCTACTGAGGGAGCCGCTTCTCTTCAACATCGACCTGAGCCCTCAGGATCCAGCAAGTATACATCTTTCCTTTTCTTGTCTTCTTCTTCTTTCTCTTCCTTTCTCTCCTTTTTCCTCTTTTCTCTTTCTCTTTTTTCTTTCTTCTTTTTTCCCCTCTTTTTTTTTTTTTTTTTTGGACTGATTGGTGCTGCTTTTGCCTTCTTCTTTTCTTTTCCTTTTTTTTTTCCTTTTTTTTTTTTTTTTTTTTTAGCAATGGACGCCGAAGCCACACGGATGCTCGCCAAGGCCATGAGGGCCCAGAAAAGGAAAGGCGCGACGACTTCTGGCTCGGCGAAGAGGGCCAGGGTGGAGGAGACGAGCTTGGCTGCACCCGTCCAGGCGACCCCAGCAATCGACATTCCTTCGGATGCCGAGCCAGTGGCCTCCCGGGCTCCCTCAAGGAGCCCGCCGATCGGGGTCCCCAATCTGGAGGTCCGCCCCGCGGAGGCGCCCGCCGCGGGGAGGAGGAGAAAATCGGTGGCCCGCCGACCGAGCAGCCACCGAGCCACTGCGGACGAGTCCGTCTGCTCCGAGGGGGGATCGGAGAACCCCTTCAACGACAAGGCTCTGATCCATCGGTTGCTCGATGGTTGCATTCTGTCCGATGTCGTGGAGAGGATCGACCGTGCCGATCCCGAGCAGCGGGCCTGGGACACCTTGGGGTCCTTCCTTGAGGTAAGCGGATTTTTATTTGCACAGTTGCTCGGTCTTTGTTGTAATTCTCTATCTGTCTTTGCAGATCGGGCACCAGCTCTTCGCCTATGTCGAGGCGTCGGGCCGCATGAGAAGGGATCTTCTTCGGGCGGAGGAGCGCTGCCAAGACGAGGTTGCTCGTCTTCAAGCGAAGACGGCCGAGGTGGCCGCCCTCCGGGAGGCCCTGGAGAGAGAGAGACAAGACCGAGAAGAGGAAAGACGAGTCCGAGAGGAGGAAAGGCGAAGCCTGGAGGAGTCGGCAAGGAAGGCGGAGGCCGAGGTTGCCCATCTGGCTGAGCAAACTCCGGTTCTGGTCTCGGAGGCCAGGACCCTTGCGGTGGAGGAGTTCAAGACCTCCGCGGAGATGAGGGAGCTGAACGTCCAGTTCGGCCTGAAGGCGTTCACCAAAGGGTTCGAGCTCTGCCGAGAGAGGGTGGCCAGCAGATATCCCGACCTTGATCTCGGCTTTCTGGAGGAGTCTGATGACGAGGCCGCCCCTTCGTCCGCCGCTGCCGCAGTTGCACCCCCGCACCGGGTTCTCCACCCCCAGCCTCCGAGGTCTGAGACCTCCGATCTTGTATCTTTCTTTTGTTGCCATATTTCCTTTCCGCTTGTCTTCAAAATTAATCAATAAAGTTGAATTTCTTATTGTGGATGGCCTTTCCTTCCCCTGCTCCTTCTTTTCTGCCTTTCTTCTCGTAATGAGCTGGTCTTTGACGTTTGCATTTTCCGATGGCAGCGCCCCACCGAAGCACTCCCCTTGCCCCTGGGGGTCCCACTGAAGTCGACTATCCAGCGGCTCAAAAAGGAGGTCCTCCACTTGACGAAGAAGTTGAAAAAGTCGGAGGGCGAGCTCCGCCAGGCGAAAAAATGCTATTCCGAGGCCGCCGCTGAGGCTGCCCACTTCAGGAGTCTCCAAGTGAAGGCAATCATGGACTACAGTCGGAGGAAGGCGAACTTTACGAAGGAGCTCGAAGAATGCACGAGGAGCGCCAGCGACCGAACTTGGGCTCAAGAAGCCAAGATCAGTGCCCTTAAAGTGGAGCTGTCGGCTGCCAAGAGGAGGATCGGCCAGCTGGAAGGAAACTCATCCCGGCTCACAGCGCGGGATGAGCAGATATGGTCACAAAAAGTTTTCGACCTCCAGAAGCAGCTTCAAGATGCCAAGATGAGCCACGATGTGCAGCGGGCCAGCTGGCGCCGCCAGGTAGAGGAGTACAAGGGGAGATTCCATCGATCGGCGGACGAGGTGGTTCGTCTCCAAAGGCAGTTGGTTACTAGGGCGCAGCTTGCTAACGCCCAAGATAACGAAGAGCTCCAAGCCCTGAGAGGCACTGTCGAAGGGATTTCTGTCTCCCTTGGGGAGAAGACAGCTGAGCTTCAATAGGTAAAAATCCAGCTGGGACTTGAGCGGAAGGCCGTCGCGGACGCAGAGGCGGAGTCCGAAGTTTTGCGGAAGTGGCATCGGGAAGCGGAGGCTGAGAACCGGCGACTTCGTCAGGCGTTCCAGGATATGCTGCAAAAGAAGGAAGAACTAGAGGAAACCATGGATAGCTTGAGGCAGTCCTGGTTGGGGGATGGTGGTGATCACCCTAGGTTAGAGGGAGCAGGACCTCCTTAGAGTTCTTTTGCAGACACTCCCTTTTTGTAGCTGCCTCTTTTTTTTTTTTTTTTTTTTTGTCGTTTTGTCCCTCTTTCTCTGGCCGTCCTGGTCCTGTAGTACATATATCGGAAATGAGAAAAAAGTATTTTGTGTTACCTCGTCCGTGCGTAGCACCAATATTGTCGTTCGTTGACCCTTTCTCGTTGTTTGGCCTGTTTGGCTTAGAGGTCGTCGTGGGAAAGGGCTCTTCCCTTCCATCCGATCTCGTCATGTGGCCGAGCCTCGCCACCATTTTTGACCCTTGCTGGTGAAGTAGCGGATGGAGCCCGGCTTTATTAGGAGCCCGGGCGAAGTCTTTCTTGGGGGCGGAACCCAGCTCCCGTAGAAGTCCGGGCAAAGCTTCCCTGGCGACGGAACCCGGCTCCCTTAGGAGTCCGGGTGAAGCTTCCCTGGGCGGTGGAACCCGGCTCCCGTAGAAGTCCGGGTGAAGTTTACCTTGGCGACGGAACCCGGCTCCCGTAGGAGTCCGGGTGAAGCTTCCCTGGGCGGTGGAACCCGGCTCCCGTAGGAGTCCGGGTGAAGTTTACCTTGGCGGCGGAACCCGGCTCCCGTAGGAGTCTGGGTGAAGCTTCCCTGGGTGGTGGAACCCGGCTCCCGTAGGAGTCCGGGTGAAGTTTACCTTGGCGGTGGAACCCGGCTCCCGTAGGAGTCCGGGTGAAGCTTCCCTGGGCGGTGGAACCCGGCTCCCGTAGGAGTCCGGGTGAAGTTTACCTTGGCGGCGGAACCCGACTCCCGTAGGAGTCCGGGTGAAGCTTCCCTGGGCGGTGGAACCTGGCTCCCGTAGGAGTCCGGGTGAAGTTTACCTTGGCGGCGGAACCCGGCTCCCATAGGAGTCCGGGTGAAGCTTCCCTGGGCGGTGGAACCCGGCTCCCGTAGGAGTCCGGGTGAAGCTTACCTTGGCGGCGGAACCCGGCTCCCGTAGGAGTCCGGGTCTTCCATTTTGCTTGAGCCGGCGCGAGGTTCTCGTTATCAGCCTGGCTTGTGGGGGCGCGTTAGGGCGCTGTAAGGCCTCTCCCCCCTCCGGTCTAAAAGAACCGGGCCTTCAACTTTGCTCATGTCAGGACGAGGTTCTCCTCCTGTTCCTGACATGGCTGTGGGGGCACATTAGGGCGTTGCAAGGCCTCTCCCCCCATCCGGTCTAAAAGAACCGGGCCTTTGACTTTGCTCAAGTTAGGGCGAGGTTTTCCTCCTGTTCCTAACAGGGCTGTGGGGGCACATTAGGGCGTTGTAAGGCCTCTCCCCCCATCCAGTCTAAAAGAACCGGGCCTTTGACTTTGCTCAAGTTAGGGCGAGGTTTTCCTCCTGTCCCTAACAGGGCTGTGGGGGCACATTAGGGCGTTGTAAGGCCTCTCCCCCCATCCGGTCTAAAAGAACCAGGCCTTTGACTCTGCTCATGTCAGGACGAGGTTCTCCTCCTGTTCCTGACATGGCCGTTGTTTTTGGAGAGGTCATATCCAGTCATAATACATCCACGTTAAGCAGGAGGAGTGCGTTAGCTAGAAAGAAAAGTAGATTCAAAACGAAATAGTAAGCAATACATTTACAGTTCTCCCGCTCCTCCTTGAGGCCCTCCGGCGATGGAGTCGATGGTCCCGATAGAAGGCCGGTCCCCGGGCTGCTCCTCCCTCTTCTGCGGTTCGGGCGGTGGGAGGGCTCTTGGCCGGTCTCCTCTACCCTCAGGCCTGCGGCGGATGAATCTGTCGAGCCGACCTCGCCGGATGAGCTCCTCGATCTCGTCCTGGAGCTGGATGCACTCTTCGGTGTCGTGGCCGTGGTCACGGTGGTAGAGGCAGAACTTATTGGGGTTGCACTTTTCGGGGTGCGTGCGCATCCTCTCCGGCCTAGGGATCAGCTCCCTGACCTCCATCAGTACCTGGGCCTTCGAAGCGTTGAGGGGGGCGTAGCTGTGGAACTTCCCTGGCGGGGAACCCCGCCGAAACCTGTTGTCCGGGCTTCTCTGCCTGCGTGCCCGGGGTGGAGTATGGGCGCGCTTGTGCCCAGGGGGGGATCGGGAGTGAGGCCGGACTTCCCTTGGCCTCTTCTCAACTGCGGGCTTGCCAGAATCTCCCGCCTGACGCTCCCTCACAGTCTCTTCATCCTTCATTTTGAAGGCCTCTTCCGCTCGGGCGTATCCTTCAGCCCGAGCCAGCAGATCAGCAAAATCCCTGGGGTACTTCTTCTCCAGGGAGTACAAGAGATCATTCTTCTGAAGGCCACCTTTCAGGGCGGCCATGGCAACCGACTGGTCCAAGTTCCGGACCTCCAACGCCGCGATGTTGAAGCGGTTGATGTAGGCCCGTATGGACTCCCCTTCCCTCTGCTTGATGTTGATGAGGGACTCCGAACCTTTCCGGGGACGTCGGCTGCTGACAAAATGGGCCACGAATTGGTGGCTCATTTGGTCGAAGGAGAAGATGGTACCCGGCTTCAGTGCCGAGTACCAGTTTCTTGCTGCTCCCTTCAAAGTAGACGGGAAAGCCCGGCACAAGATGGCATCGGGGGCACCATGAAGCAGCATCATCGTTCGGAAGGCCTCCAGGTGGTCCATCGGGTCTGACGTCCCGTCGTAGCTTTCAAACTGGGGGAGCTTGAAATTCGGCGGGATCGGTTCCTGCATAATCATTTGGGAGAAGGGAGGGTCAGTGCAGATATCCTCACCGTAAGCGGGAGGCGCATGGCGGAGTTCTTCGATCCGTCGGTTCATCTCCTGGAGCCTCCGGTCCAGGAAATCCTCTCGACTTCGAGTCTCGAGGGTCCTTTGGCAGAACGGGGGCAGGGATCTCCCAGGGGTGGAGTCGTGGTCCGACTGAGGGCTCTCCACCCTTGGATTTGCCTTCTCGGGAAGGACGGGGCGGCTAGCCCAGGTGGCCCGCCCCACCGCCAGGTTCTGGCATTCTGGAGATGCCTCTCTCGGATGCGCCGACGCCTGCGGCGGCTGCTACTGCATTGCCTGTACGGCCTCGACGAGGCCTTTGACCTACTGAGCCAGCAAGTCAAACTGCTCTGTGCCGACCGTCGTCGCCGGAGGGGGAGGAGGAGCTGGCTGAGAAACGGGAGGGGAGGTCGGAGCCTGAGATCTGGCGGCGGAGGCCGTGGACCGCCGGGTGGACGCCCTGCGCGGAGGCATCGGGTGTCGATCTCGCGGGGGAGGATCAGGAGTAGATGACGGAGAGATGGCCGGAGGTGGCTCCGTTGAGCGCTCCTTCAAGAATAAGGGTGCTGCGAAGACACAGGGCCCTTCTTCTAGCGCCAATCCTGTTGGTGCAAAAATCCGCCTGCGTCGGAGAAGCTGGAGTTGAGGAAGCCGCGGTCGCCGCCGGGACCTGCAAGGGAAGTCTAAACTGGAGGTGGGGTTGCTCCGGCAAGACCCTCCGATGCTCAAGTCAGTTCTCTGCCTCAACAAGAATGGAGTGCTCGAACGGAGAATTTAGCAGAGTTTTGAGATAAGGCAAAAGGGCTTAAGGAATAACGTATCTGAGTTCCCCCTTTTATAGGCGGGGGAGGCAACGGACTGATGGCGACGTTTGTAACCGCCTGGTAGTGGGCCGCCCACGGTCAGGGGAAATGATTGCGAAAGATAATGGAGCAGGCACGTGGGCATCGCCCCGTCTTGCCACGTGGAATCTGTTATGAGGGGTGGAGCAGCGTCCGTTGTCAGGAGAATCGCATGGTATCCGTCGCAGGAGGTGGAGCAGGTGTGTGGCCGTCACTGTGGCTTGCCAGGGGATAGCGGAGCTGTGCGGAGTCTGCCACAGGAAGTGGAGCAGGGCGGCTATGGCTGCTGTGGCTTGTCAGGGAATGATGATACTGCGTGGAGTCCGCCACAGGAGGTGGAGCAGGGTCGTGGCCGCTTTGAGGGCCTGTCAGGGGTCGTGGATCTGTCAATTGAAGCTCGGTAACGACCGGAGCCCAGTTTCTGTTGAGGTGCGGGAGAGGTCCTCCTGGCGGTAGGGGTCGTGGGCTGAGCCCGGCTCCCGCAGGAGTCTGGGTGGAGCTGCTCTAATATTGGCGGCGAAGTCCGGCTCCCGTAGGAGTCCGGAGGGAGCTGCGCTGATGTCGTCGGTGGAGCCCGGCTCCCGTAGGAGTCCGGGCGGAGCCATACTTGCTGATGGCGGTGGAGCCCGGCTCCCGTAGGAGTCCGGGCGAAGCTGCGCTGCGAACAAAGTTAAGGGTGAAGTCCGGCTCCGATAGGAGTCCGGGTTGAGCTTACCAGCAGTTGATACTGAGAGCGGAGCCCGACTCCTGTGGGAGTCCGGGCGGAGCTGTTCTGAAGTTGGCGCTGAAGTCCGACTCCCGTAGGAGTCCGGAGGGAGCTGCGCTGATGTCGTCGGTGGAGCCCGGCTCCCGTAGGAGTCCGAGCGGAGCCGTACTTGCTGATGGCGGTGGAGCCCGGCTCCCGTAGGAGTCCGGGCGAAGCTGCGCTGCGAACAAAGTTAAGGGTGAAGTCCGGCTCTGATAGGAGTCCGGGTTGAGCTTACCAGCAGTTGATACTGAGAGCAGAGCCTGGCTCCCGTGGGAGTCCGGGCGGAGCTGTTCTGAAGTTGGCGACGAAGTCCGGCTCCCGTAGGAGTCCTGAGGGAGCTGCGCTGATGTCGTCGGTGGAGCCCGGCTCCCGTAGGAGTCCGGGCGGAGCCATACTTGCTGATGGTGGTGGAGCCCGGCTCCCGTAGGAGTCCGGGCGAAGCTGCACTGCGAACAAAGTTAAGGGTGAAGTCCAGCTCCGATAGGAGTCCGGGTTGAGCTTACCAGCAGTTGATACTGAGAGCGGAGCCTGGCTCCCGTAGGAGTCCGGGCAGAGCTGTTCTGAAGTTGGCGGCGAGGTCCGGCTCCCGTAGGAGTCCGGAGGGAGCTGCGCTGATGTCATCGGTGGAGCCCGGCTCCCGTAGGAGTCCGGGCGGAGCCGTACTTGCTGATGGCGGTGGAGCCCGGCTCCCGTAGGAGTCCGGGCGAAGCTGCGCTGCGAACAAAGTTAAGGGTGAAGTCCGGCTCCGATAGGAGTCCGGGTTGAGCTTACCAGCAGTTGATACTGAGAGCGGAGCCTGGCTCCCGTGGGAGTCCGGGCGGAGCTGTTCTGAAGTTGGTGGCGAAGTCCGGCTCCCGTAGGAGTCCGAAGGGAGCTGCGCTGATGTCGTCGGTGGAGCCCGGCTCCCGTAGGAGTCCGGGTGGAGCCATACTTGCTGATGGCGGTGGAGCCCGGCTCCCGTAGGAGTCCGGGCGAAGCTGCGCTGTGAACAAAGTTAAGGGTGAAGTCCGGCTCCGATAGGAGTCCGGGTTGAGCTTACCAGCAGTTGATACTGAGAGCGGAGCCCGGCTCCCGTGGGAGTCCGGGCGGAGCTGTTCTGAAGTTGGCGGCGAAGTCCGACTCCCGTAGGAGTCCGGAGGGAGCTGCGCTGATGTCGTCGGTGGAGCTCGGCTCCCGTAGGAGTCCGGGCGGAGCCGTACTTGCTGATGGCGGTGGAGCCCGGCTCCCGTAGGAGTCCGGGCGGAGCTGCGCTTGCTGATGGTGGTGGAGCCCGGCTCCCGTAGGAGTCCGGGCGGAGCTGCACTTGCTGATGGCGGTGGAGCCCGGCTCCCGTAGGAGTCCGGGCGGAGCTGCACTTGCTGATGGCGGTGGAGCCCGGCTCCCGTAGGAGTCCAGGCGGAGCTGCACTTGCTGATGGCGGTTCCGCCGTGGGTTCCGGCTGTGGGTATTTTATACCCAACAATAGTTATTCTGATATTTTTCATCACAAAGTGACATCTTTCTTGAACTCTTGTACTGTGATGAAGTCTCTAAAACTATGCTAGTATACGATAAAGGGAGGATTTATCGTATAGTTCTTAAATAAGTTCGCGATCAAATGATATGTCATTACGGGATGATGATGTTTATCGAGTGAAGGTCATTGTGTGCCATATGGGTGGTTGTCTTCTTAACCAAGGAGTGTGGTGACATTAGTATGGCATATAGGTGAGATGTAAGGGTATATTGTCACTGAACAAGTGACTCACCTACTGAGCGTTCTGCTGTCAAGAGCTGCTCGCGAAACATATGGGTATAAATATCCTTTAGACCTGAGATTATCATAGTAACTTGCAAGCAACTCACTGTGCTTTGATGTCTAACTATCTGAATTTTTAATACAGTGATGGAAGGCTATTGGGTACAATCAAGTACTTGCAAAGTCTGTGTGTGGATCAAGATGGAATTGACCCCTCTGGATTATTGAAGTTGATGTATTACTGTATTTTAATTTAGTAAAGTCTTGATCAGGATAATCCATGAGATAGATTTGAAAGGTTGAAATACAATGTGGATGAAGCAATCTCGGTTGACAGTTAACCTGAGACCATCCTAGAGCATCCAGGGTCAAAAAGATGAATTATGTGGTAACCATGAGTATGGATTTTAAAATATTTTTTTACGATAATTCGACCTATTTGGATATCGAAAATCATTACTTGATGGTATCTCGATTAGTATAGAAATTGATTCCTATATTACCGACTTAATGTTTGAACCTATGGAGTCACACACACAAGTCAGACAAAGTAGAAAGAAATTGACCTATATTTATATGTTCAATCTGGAAGTACTTGACTTGATTAAAAATATAAGCTAACTTGATTGAGAATTGAGTTATGGGTCAAACAGGATTGGAGAGTTGACTATGTCTAGCTAGCACTACACATGAGGTTCAGGTTCAATCCTGGGGATGAACAATTTCTATCTATGATCCATGAAACATATGAAAGATTAAATTTAAGTACTAATTAATTTTATATTAGATCTGAATTAATTGGACTTAAATAGATCCAAAATCTAAGTTAGACTTGGTACAAAAATCTTAGAGAATTTAGGATTGACAGCCTTTCAAAATTATTTCGAACCGACTTCGAATCGGATTCGAATTGGACCTATTTTGGATGAGATATGAGTATTCCTACTTGCACTGGGAGTACCCACTCATGAAGTATGACCAAAAATTAGTTTGGTGCTTATTTGGGGCATCTCAAGTGGGTGTGGGAGTGGGTGCAAAGTGAATGTCATAAGTGATGACAATTATATCTCATATAGAAGTCCTTCTTTCATGAATATTTGATCAATTTAAATCAGATTTGAATAAAGAGTCCTACTTTTATTGGATCATGAGAATTATCTATAAATGGAGAGGGTCTCTACCTATGAGAGAAGAGAATAGAATAGCAAACAAATCAAATTGATGTAAAAAAAAAGAGAGAGAGAGGCATGTAAAGAGAGAGGCCCTTCATCTTCTACATCTCTCCCTTTGTTGCCGCCTTCTCTCCTTGGGTGTGGATCCTTCTTGGGCATCCTATCTACTGGTGTGAGATGTCACATCATCACATCTCATCTCTCGATTGATTGTGTATGCGAAGCCAATTGGATTAGAGTTCATCCTTCTTTCTTGCAGCGTCTGACGTGCATGCGAAGTAGAGGGTCTGCATATTCAGGCCTCCGTAAAGATTTATATTAGATAATTTGAGATTTGATATCTGGTTCTACTATGATTCAGATAAGGATTTGATTCTTAAACAAGTAGAACATTAGAAAAAAATTTTAGATGCAACCTGGGTATTCTGGAAGAAAATAGTTTCCTTCTCTTCAGTTGGAAGTCATGAAATCCGAAATGGAGTCCATGAAAGTCAACAATGTATGGATATTGTTTGATCCATCTGAAGGGATAAAATCCATAGGGTGTAAGTAGATCTTTCAAAGGAAGAGGAGAGCAGATGGGAAGGTGGATACCTATAAAGCCTGTCTGATTATCAAAGATTACCATCAGCATTATGATATTGACTATGATGAGATGTTTTCTCCTGTGGCAATGCTCAACTCCATTCAGATCATGCTTGCAATAGCAACACATCTGGACTATGAAATCTGACAAATGGATACGAAAACAGTCTTCCTAAATGGAGAGCTGGAAGAAGAGGTGTATATGATACAACTTGAAAGTTTTATATCCACAGATGAGTCTAAGGTGTGCAAGCTTCAGAGATCTTATTATGGACTTAAGCAGGCATCTCAGAGTTGGAATATGCATTTTGATAAAGTAATTAAAATGTATGGCTTCATTAAGAATGGAGAGGAACTCTGCATATACAAGTGGGTTAATAACTCGGTGATAGTATTTCTTATTTTGTATGTGGATGATATTCTCTTAATCAGGAATGACATCCCTGCATTACAAGGAATAAAAGTTTGATTGTCATTACAGTTCTCTATGAAGGACTTGGGAGAAGCATCCTTCATCCTTGGGATGAAGATCTATAGAGATAGATCTAAAAGGTTGCTTGAATTATCTTAGTCGACATACATTGATACTATGCTGAAAAGGTTCCGCATGAAAAATTTCAAGAAAGACTATCTTCTGATAGGCCAAGAAATTTCTCTCTCGAAGAGTGATTGTCCGACAACTCCTCAAGAGAGAGAGTGTATGAGTAGAATTTCACATACTTCGATAGTAGGATCTATTATGTATGCCATGACATGTACACGATCGAATGTGGCATACTCACTAGGGATAGTGAGCAGATACCAGTCCGATCCAGGTGAGAACCACTGGAAGGTCGTAATGACTATCCTTAAGTATTTGAGAAATACTAAGGATTAGTGACTTATCTATGAAGAATCCAACTTAAAACTTATGGGGTTTACAGACTCTAATTTTCAATCCAATCATGATGATAGCAAAAGTATGTCGGAATATATTTATATCCTGAACGATAGAGTAATCTACTGGAAGAGTTTCAAGTAGCACACTGTGGCCAACTCTACTTACGAGGTGAACAATATCACAGCATCCGATGCTATGAAGGAAGCTGTGTGATTATGAAAATTCATCAATGTGCTCAAAGTGGCACCCTCCCTTGATGGTCCTATCTTGTTGTACTATGATAGCACTGGTGCCATTGCTCAAGTGAAAGAATCAAAGTTACATCAGCGGACCAAGCACATTCTGCATCGCTGCCACCTGGTCTGGGAGATCGTAGATCGAGGTGACATCGAGCTTCAGAAGATCGACGGAAAAGAGAACTTGGCCGATCCATTTACTAAAGCCCTCGGTGTCAAGGAGTTTGAAGACTATAAATCAAAGATGTGTATACGATACTGTACCGATTGTCTTTAGTCCAAGTGAAAGTTGTTGAAAATTATGTCCCAAAGTCAATCATCAGTCTGTTGACAATTGAGCTTATTGATGTAATTGTATAAGAATTAATTAATAAAATATTTATTTGATAATTTTTTCATCATAAGCTTGTACATCTTCTATATCGAACTTCTGTGTTATGTTGAAAGCCCTTAGGACTATTTTAAATCGATAAAAGCGGATTTATCGTTTAGTTCTTAAATGAGTTTGCGACCAAATGATATGCTATTACTAGGATGATAGACATATCAAGTGTAGATCATTATGTGCCATATAGGTTGGTTGTCCTCTTAACCAAGGAGCGTAGAGACGTTGGTATGGCATACAGGTGAAATATAAGAGTATTTTTTACTGAACGTGACCTACTCTGGAGCACTCTGCTGTCAAGAGTCACTCCAAAGAGATATGGGTATAAGTGTCCCTCCGACCTGAGATCACCACAGTGACTTACAAGCAACTCATTGTGCTTTGGTGCCGGACTATCTGAATTTTTAATTCAAAATCGAAAGATTTTTTAGCACAATCAAATACTTGTGAAGTTGATACATGAATCAAGATAGAATTGACCACTCCAAAAGATTGGAGAGAATGCTTTCTGTTTCAATTTAGTAAGACCTTGGCCAGGATAATTCTTGTGAAGAGTCACAGAATTTATTAGGTTGAGACACATAATAGATATACTGTTGAGAGTTGACAGTTTAAACTTTAAGTCATCCTAGCATCAAGGGTCAAAGGGATAAATTATATGATAACTATATCCAAATAGATTCTTGAATATTACTTTATATATATTCGGCCTATCCAAATATCAAGTACCATTGCTAGATGGTTACTCTGATTGGTACAAAAATTTATTTTTGTGCTATCAGATTAGGTTCAAACCTATGGGATCATGCACATTAGAAGTTCCTCTCCAATCTCATGGCTAATCTGAAGAGTTCCAATGGAAGGAGACTCTGGTGAAGAGTCTCACTGGATGGGGACTCTGGTGAAGAGTCCCACTAGACTTGGACTCTATCATTAATGGAAGATTAATTAGTGATTAGATCACTAATTAGCTTAATTTAATTGAGCATTAAAATCTGGATCAAGTCTGATTGAATTGGATTCAATCAGGTCAGATCTGATTAGGTTATGAGATGACCTAATTGATAAGGAACAAATGATCCTAATTTGATCGGGTCTATGGCTCAATTAATTTATTGATTTGATTAAATCTAATTGAGATTATAGGAGTCTAATTATATTAAATTTATTATATTTTATTTAGATCTAATTGGATTGGGTTTGAAAGAAATCTAATTGGTTAAACCTTAGAGTCCCAGATGAATGGGACTCTTAATCCCAGATGAATGGGACTCTTAATCCCAGATGAATGGGACTCTCTCCCTTGCGCCACCCAAAAGGTCTCATGCCTTTTCTCACTACACAAAATCAGTTTATGCATTAGAAAATTAGAAGCTAACCCTTCTTTTGTCACCCATTAAGGATAGGATTTGGTTAGTTCTGAATTGAATTCAAAATGGTTTGAATTTCAACCTAAAATCCTATCCCTATCCTTCCACATGTTGGCTTCTTTTGAAGGTGCCCATTGTGTGCAAGAAAAGAAAGTATTCCTGATTATTTTTTATATCCAAATTTTACTGATAAGTCCCTCTTTAAGCTAGATAAGGGTGAGAAGAATTTAGAGTCAAATTAAAATTCAAAATGGTTTGAATTGCAACAAACTCTAGTTCTTATCCTATCTAATCTGGTTTGTGCGACAACCATAAAAAGGCCATAATTTTGTATGCTAACAAGAGATAACTTTTCACCATGAGATACCAAAGGGAAAGAGGGGCCAAAAACCTTCTTTGGGGTGTGAGGTTTGGGTGGCCTTCTATCTTTCTTGGCATGAACAAAGGAGGAGATCGATCTTCTTTTGAGTAAGAGACCTAGAACTGTTCTAGGGTTTTTGGGTGAAGAAAAAACCAAAGAGAAGAGAGTCTTCATCAAATTTTTTTTCACCATCCAGCATTCTCCTCTGATCCATCTTCGATATTAAAAATATTCGAGACAATCGAAGAAAGAGATCAAATCAGATCTACCATCAGAAGCTGACTATGCAAGCTAGCACTCCCACGGAGGGTTGATTGGTCCGAAGACTTCGTGTGGATCATTCGTAGAGGTCGGATGCTTGTGCAGCTATGAGCAACCAGAGAGGACTTCCAGATCTATATTTTTGATCATGGAGTTTGACTACCCACGCTCAGGTATTAGGTTCAGAATCCTAGAAGTGATAGATTAGATCTTTTACTAAATACTATTTTTTAGTTCACATGCTTGTCATTTTAATTTCAGATTTTTATGTATATAAATTCATATCATAGATCCATTTGTAGGAGTTTTAAGATTAGATCTTATGTATGCATTTGTAGATTAAATAGTTTAATCTAATATTCTTCTGCTAAAAATTTTTGAAATGCATGCATGAAACCCCTATGCAACCTTTCAGCCGAAGCATGAGCTTAGGGCCGCGAGATGCCGGAGGGACGGGCTTGGGGCCATGGGATGTTGGAGAGATAAGGTGGAGTGAGAGGAAAGGAGGATGGGGGGGAGGGGGGGTTTGGGGTTGGTTTGGGCACTGGAGGGACGGGCATGGGGCCACGAGACGTCGGAGGGATGAGGTGGGGAGGGAGGAAAGGGGGTGGGGGGAGGATCGGGGGATTTTGAGGTTGGTTTGGGCATCGGAGGGATGGGCTCGGGGCCACAGGATGTCGGAGGGACAGGGCGGGGAGAGAAGAAAGGGGGGTTGGGTGGAAGGAGGTTGGGTTTGGGATTGGTTTGGGCACTGGCGAGAGGGTATCATGGGAAGGGGTCGCGAAAAGGGTATGGGATAGGTGTGATCAAAAATTTTTTCCCCCATGGAGTGATTTTGGGGTGGACTATTAGCAATGGCAAAATGACCGTCGCTAATGCTGTCATCAAAGTTATTAGTGATGGTCATTTTCGTCGCTAAAAATAGAATACCGTTGCTAATTTTTTTATCAAAAAATATATTTTTTCATAATTTTTTAAATAAATTTTTTTTAAAATTATTAATAATGGCAAAAATACCATCACTAATAGCCATTAGTAATAAATTAATTTAATTATAATTATAAACCAAAAATTTTTTAAAAAAATTAAATTTATTACAGACGGCAAACATTGTCTCTAATAGTCATAACTCCATTGCTAATATTATTAGTGATGACTATTATTAGTGACTGCTCTCACCATCTCTAATAATCATTAGTGATGGCACTATTAACGACAGAACTTTCTATCATAAAAAATATATTTTTTTATTTATTAAAATTATTAGCGATGGTAAGATTAGTATTAGCAATGGCATCGTAGCTAATAATCTTAGCAGAATATAATTTTTTTTATTTTTTTTAATATAGTATAATTTTAAAATTTAAAATTTATTTTTACCATTCGTTATCTAAATGATTATCATTAGAGTGTCATCACAAAAGATCGCTTTGATTCGGTAGCCCTATCTATATCGATCAATAATATTCGATTTCGATGATCGCAAACGATCATATGATGTTCTGATAGATAAAGATCACCGATAGACCTAAAAATTTATAACAATAATCTTGATGATATTTATAGTATATTATCAAAATTTTACTTCAATCGGATATCATTATCATAGTCAATTTAGTATGAAAAGATTTCGACCATTAAATAAAAAATAAGTGATCAAGAGGCCAAATAACGTTTGATTAAAATAACTTTTTAGATAAATGATCTTTGCTACTATTTTAATCATTTATACAATGATGATTATAAAATTCAAACTACGATATATGAACCATCCATGTTAAGCAGATCTTACAAAAGCATAAGCATAATTACTTAAAGACTTTAAAAATAAGTATCAAGAAACATATGATTTGAGATCGTTTATATATACATGGTTTGAATTTTATGATCACTACCATACAAATGGTCAAAATAATAGCAAAAATTATTAATCTAAAAAATTACCTTATAATCGAATACCGTTTGATCTTCTAATCACTTATTTTACATTTAACAGTCCAAATCATTCTATGGTAAATTGATCATGATATTGATATCCGATTAAAGTAAAATTTTGATAGTATACTATAAATATCATCAAAATTATTATTGTAAATTTTCAATCTTATCAGTGGTCTCTATCTATCAGATCATCATGCAATCATTCGTGATCGTCAAAATCAAATTTTATTGATCGACATAGCTAAGGCTACCAGATTGATGTGGTCTTTTGTGACGATACACTAATGATAATTATTTAGATAATTAATGATGAAGATAGACTTTAAATTTTAAAATTATATAATATTTAAAAAAATTAAAAAAAATTATATTCTGCTGAGATTATTAGCAATGACAGATGTCGTCGCTAATACTCATCCTACCGTCATTAATAATTTTAATAAATAAAAAAATTCTTTTATTTTTTGTGATGGAAAGCTCCATCATTAATAATATTGTTGCCAATGATTATTAGATACAGCGAGAGCTATCACTAATAATCTTTTCGCTATCGTTAATAAGTTTAATAAATAATTTTTTTTTCTTTTTTTACGATGGCATATTCCATCACTAATAGCTCCATCGCTAATGTTTATTACCAATGGCAATCGCCATCTCTAATATTCTTCCCATCGTCGCTAATAAGTTTAATAAATATTTTTTTTTTACGATGGCTTATTTTTTTATCGCAATTGATTGTCGATAAAAATATTTATTAGTGATGGCTTTTTTCCATCGCTAATAGCCATCAGTAAAAAGGTTATTAGCGATGAAATATTTACCGTCAGTAATGTCATCATTAATACCTACTAATAGAGATGGTGAAAATACCATTGCTAATGACCATCGTTAATACCTAAATTTTTTGTAGTGGCTCGAGCCACTGAGCCAAATTAGGTCTTTGAATTAATCGATCCAACATATGGCTGTTAATCAATGTAACCAATCTATAACTATTAAGTTGATCTCGAGCACTTTTGACCTAATCTTAATCAACTCTTGATTGGGATAGGTCAACCACTTATTTCAATTGAGCCCTACCATATACTAATCGATTATCCAAAAGTAATCGAATTACTAGATCTAATTGAACCACCTTAGCCTAAACCCTCATGTTTTATGTATCAGATTAAAATCTTAAATTCTCAATTTTATATTTTAAACTTAATTTCAGATCCTTAATATTTAATTTTAGATCTTTAATTCATAATTTCAGATCTTTAATTAAGTGCGTTATAAACACGAGGCAGTTAGATATCAAAACTACTTTCAAATCTAAACTAACAATCTATGTATCTCATGCATAAACATAAAACCAGATCTAAACATGATCAAAAATATATCACATATATTCATCAAAGATTAGATCTAAACATAAAAATACTTTTTCAATTTGGGATCAATATCGATATAGGACAACCTTTCCAATATAAAGGGTAAATTTTATGCCAGGACAATCTTATATCATACCGATGTAGATCCAATTAGGTTGAATTTTAAATCTGATTCAAAATCAAAAAATTAATCCTTAAAATTTTTTTTCAGATCCAGCTTAATCCAATTAAATCATATTAAACTTAATCATGCATATCAAAAACTATGGCTCTGATACTACTATTGGATTTGGGTGATTTCACCATGCAGATTTTTTTTTCATCTCATGAAAATGCAATGAAAAGTATAGATTAAAATTTTTTAATCTATTGCATGTCCTAGATCTCATTTAGTATCACCTAAAAGAAATCTAATATGCATGATTAATTTGGATTTATAGATCTAAAAATCAAAAATTAAGATGGATTAAAAACTTACCAGAGATCGCTATCCACTTGCAAGCTGGATCTGAATTGATTGTTGGTTCTGTTTGAAGCCACACACATGCCTAGCCTCTATAAGTATCCACATAGGGTTGATGCAAATCCCATGCCTTCCAGATCATCGAGATGCTAGTTTCTTTTAAATCTGCTTCATTTGATTAGATCTCGTTGTAGAAGAAGACAGCATGAATACCTTCACGCAGGACCAAGAAGAAGAAGCTAGAAGATAACCCTTTCTCTTTTTCTTTTCTTTCTTTTTTTCTCTCCTTTTTTCTCTAATTTTCTCTCTTTCTTTGGGCATGGGATCTGATGGAAGAGTGCTTAGGGCATCCTAGAGGTGGGGTGCCCCTATTTATAGGCAAAGGGGGCGGCCACATGAAGTCCATGCCCAAACCAAAAGGAGTCCTACTTTTTGAATTCTCATGCCATAATCCAAATTTAAACCCCTTTTAGGAGTCCTAATCTGATTCTAAAATAGTTAGGATTGAGTTAATTTCAAAAGAGAGAAGGAGAGAGAGTCTTAGGAGAGTGGGGCACCAACTATTGGCACCCCTTCTATTATTGCGTGCGTAGGGAGAAGTGTGCTGCCCCTCTCTCTTTGTGCACCAAAGAGGAGGAAGAATCCCAATGAAATTGGGACTCTTTTATCCTAATCTAATTAGATGAGATCTTCATTTAATTTGGATTCAATTCGAATCCAATTCGAAGCCAGATCAAGCTCAATTCGAGTTGAATTCGAAATCTAGTCAAACTCGGTTTCTAATCCAAGTCCTATTAGATAGGAAAAACCCATTTAACTCAAATTAGGTCAAGACTAATGAAATTAAATCTGATTTAATTTAATTATATTCTAAACCCAAACTTGATCTTATCAATTCAATTGCAACACTTGCAATCAGGTCAAATTTTCTAACATTTAGCAAAACTTTTACTTATAACTTTTACCAATCGAGTCTAATTATCAATTCAATTGATAATTAGATCTGAATCTAATCAATTGACTTGATCAACCCCTTTTGTGTGTGATCCCATAGGTTCCATTATGTCTGGTAGTGAGACTTACAATGATCTCTATTAAAATAACATCGAAAACTCTTTTTGATGGGCTGAAACAATTCCAATTCACCTCGAGCTTGGATCACAGATCCAAAATGATCTAAATGAGTTTTTACAATCCACTAGTTATTGGAGCATGATCTTGGCTCCTCCCATAGACCTTGAGTGTAGTGGAATCAGCAACTAATAGATCTGGAGTCGTCTGGACACGATTCAAGGCCCTTGACGAAATCAGCCTGGTTGCTGTCTTCTTCGTCAGCCTTTTGTTCCAGATGAAGAACGCCCCTGATCTCACCTCTAAAAAATCCAAGATCTGGTACCCAATCAGATCAGACCTGGATCGAGGTCTTCTAATTCATAGATCTCGAATCAGGATATTCTACATGGAGAAGAAGATAGATGAAGATAGACCTCGCAGATCTGTCCTGCTGCAGCCTTTCCTGTAGTCTGTTGATGGAGATCTCACCCGTGCCTCAAACGACCTCAGATCAACTTCAGATCTAAGAGGGACTTGTACCAACCTCTTCTCAAGAGATTTCAAGTCCTAGACCTAATGTTTGGATGCCTGCAAGAGAGGGAAGAGAAGAAATGGCTGGCGGCTACAAGGGGGAAGGGGCTGGCGCCTCCCTTCCTTTCTTTCCTTTTATGGACTGGCGGCAAGAAACCCTAGGGTTTCTTGCTCCTGGGGCATGGAAGATGGCTGGAGAGAGAGGGAGAAGAGAAAGAGAGACTTGGGAGAAAGAGTTGTCTATTTTCTTGGCTTCATCAAACCTATACACAGTACATGTACATATAAACATCGGGTCAAGTGATCCAAACCCAAAACTCCCTTGACCAACTCTATGGGAGATTAGGTTAACCCAAGCCCATGTACACCCATGACTCGACCTAATCTCACCTCTCCTAAGCCCAGACCTGGCCCATAAAGAGTTGGTCCCTTGAGGTCCATATAACCTAGACCTCAAGAACCCGAAAGGCCCACAGCCTTTCAACCTAGGGCCCAACTAGCCCTAGAGTCTCCATGAAGCCCTCATGAATGATGGACCTTGGCCTTAGCCTTGGTCCCCTAGGCCTTGGGCACACCACCTGGATCATAACAATCTCCACCTTGATGTCCCAAGGCATCAACCAGCTCCACTCTGTCCATGCGACTGTAGACCCATTTGCAGCTAATGGGCCTCTTCCCCTGTGGCAACTGCACCAATCGTCACGTCTGGTTCTTGTGGAGAGACTGCATCTCCTCGGACATCACCTGGACCCACCACTCTCTGTCCTGGCTCTCAATAGCCTTCTGATACGTATATGGGTCTCCATTCGCTGTCACTAGGGCATATGACAGCGTCTCTCCGAAGCCATATCGGTCTGGTTGCTTGATGGTCCTCTTGGGCTTGTGTAGGACAACACCGATATCAGTCCTCGATCCAGCTCGCTCCTGCTGGACCTCTCCACCTCGATCATCCATCCGAGTCCTCTCCACTTGTGGAGACACCTTAGGTAGGATCTCCACCTGAATGTCATGTCCTCCCGTAGTACCTACAAGAGGCAAAATAAAAGAGGTAAGCTGTCCAGCAGCGCCCTGCTAGACCTCCTCCTGCTCCTGCTGCTCCTCCATGCCTGCTCGCCTTCGTAGGACTGACTCCTCATCAAAAGTCACATCCCGACTAATGATGACCTTCTTTTCCAAGGGATCCCACAGCCTGTATCCCTTGACTCCTTGCGGATAGCCTAGAAACACCGCCTTGCATGATCTGGCGTCTAGCTTGCTCCGCTCACCAGCTCCAATGTGCACATAGGCCGTGCACCCAAATACCCGTAGATGGCCCAGCCCAACTGTCCTCTCAGACCACACCTCCTCTGGAAGTCTGCCATCCAACCTGGTGTGAGGTGACCGATTGACCAAGTAACCCGCTGCGTCGATTGTGTCAACCCAGAACTCCTTTGGAAGCCCTACCTGCAGCCTCATGCATCGTGCCTTTTCCAAAAGTGTTCTGTTCATCCTTTCGGCCACCCCATTCTGCTATGGAGTCCCCCTAACTGAGAAGTGTCTCCTGATTCCACACTCCTCACAGTAGTCCTGAAACTCTCTGCTGGTGTACTCCCCGCCATTGTTTGACCTCAGACACTTCACGCTCCTCCCCTGCTCCTTCTCCACCTCCGCTCTCCAGATCTTGAACTTGGTGAAGACCTCTGACTTCTCTCTCATGAAGTAAATCCAGAGTTTCTTTGAGAAATCATCAATCAGGGTCATAAAGTATCTGGCCCCATTCCTAGCTAAAACTGGGGCTGGTCCCCGCACATCTGTGTACTAACTCCAAAGGGGCTGCACTGCGGGCTGTACTGATGGTGAACTGAACACTTCTCTACTTTTCCATCTGGCAAGGCTCACAGATCTCCCCTGTAGCACCATCCTTCAGATCAGTGATGAGTCCTCTCCTGCTCAACTCCCTCAACCCTCTGTCACCCATGTGGCCTAGGTGGTAGTGCCACATCCTGTAAGTCCCCTCCTGGTCCTGTGCTGCAGCTGCTGCATCAGACTCTCCGGTCACCACAGATCCCTCCATGCGATAGAGCTTATTGTTCAACCTCCTACCTCTCATCACTACCATAGCTCCATTGGAGATGTTCAGTACTCCACTTCTAGCCCTACTGCTGAAGCTGTATCCACTGCGCTCCAAGTAGCCTAGTGACACCAGATTCTTCTCCAGCTCCGGGATGTGCTTTACATTTGTCAATATCCTCACAATCCCATCAAACATCCTCACCCTGACTGTCCCTATCCCAGCCACCTTGCAAGGATGATTGTCACCTAGAGTCACTGATCCCTCATCTATCTTGGTGTATGTAGCAAACCAAGACCTGTGTGGTGTGTAGTGATGTGAGCACGCAGAGTCTAGTGTCCACTCCTCTGTGTACTGCCTGTGACCATCTGATACCACAAGTAGATCATCCTCCACCTGCTGCCCAACAACTGCACTCACTGATTCTGAGCCACTTCTTTCTCCCTTCTTGCTCTTCCATAGTGGACATTCTTGTTTGAAGTGCCGGAACTCTTTGCACTTGAAGCATTTCACCTCTTTCTTTCCCTTCCTGGACTTGGACCGCCCCCTGGACTTGCTTCTGCCTCTGCCTCTACCTGTCCTCTCCCCTACTGCCAAACCCTCCTGGGAAGCCCGATCTCTGGTCAACTTTTTTCTCTGCTCATTCGACCTCAGCACCAAGACCATGTCCTCATACTCCGGAGTCTCCTTGCCGTAGAGCAGTGTAGTCACCAAAGAATCATATGATCCAGGCAGCGAACATAGAAGCAATAGAGACTTGTCCTCCTCATCCAGCTTCACCCTGATATTCACCAACTCCGTGCACAACTGGTCGAACCTCTGAATGTGGCCAATCACATCAGATCCCTCCTGCATCCGAAGACTGTACAACCTCTTCTTCAGCATCAGCTTGTTGCACATATTCTTCCCCATGTACATGGTGTGCAACTTCGACCAAAGGCCCTTCGAGGTTTTTTCTTCCAGCACCGAATACAACACCGCATCCGCCAAACATCCTCTGATCACCGAGCATGATTTCTTCTCCAACGATGCTCACTGTCTATCTGTCATTCCCTCAGGCTTCTCATCCAAAGCCTGATCCAGATCTGCTTGCATCAGAAGATCCTCCACCCAGATTTTCCACATGAAAAAATTCTCCTTGCCATCAAACTTTTTGAACTCAACCTTCATATTGCTGCCCATGACTGGATCCAAGCCAAACAAGCAATATAAAATCAAGAAGTGTAGAATATACCTTGATGGTACCTTGCTGAAAATTTTCAGCACTTGGGATCTTCAACTTCTCGTGCTTGGAACCGCTTCCTCACCACCATGGCTCTGATACCAACTATTGGAGCATGATCTCGGCTCCTCCCACAGACCTTGGGTGCAGCAAAACTAGCAACGAATAGATCTGGAGTCGTCTGGACACGATTCAAGGCCCTTGACGAAATCAGTCTGGTTGCTGTCTTCTTCGTCAGCCTTTCGTTCCAGATGAAGAATGCCCCTGATCTCACCTCTAAAAAATCCAAGATCTGGTACCCAATCAGACCAAACCTGGATCGAGGTCCTTCAATTCATAGATCTCAAATCGGGGTATTCTAGATGGAGAAGAAGATAGATGAAGACAGACCTCGTAGATCTATTGATGGAGATCTCACCCGTGCCTCAAAAGACCTCAGATCAACTCCAGATTTGAGAGGGACTTGTATCAACCTCTTCTCAAGAGATTTTAGGTCCTGAACCTGGTGTTTGGGTGCCTGTAAGAGAGGGGAGAGAAGAAATGGCTGGCAGCTGCAAGGGGGAAGGGGCTAGCGCCTCCCTTCCTTTCTTTCCTTTTATGGACTGGCGGCAAGAAACCCTAGGGTTTCTTGCTCCTGGGGCATGGAAGATGGCTGGAGAGAGAGGGAGAAGAGAAAGAGAGACTTGAGAGAAAGAGTAGTCTATTTTCTTGGCTTCATCAAACCTATACACAGTACATGTATATATAAACACCGGGTCAAGTGACCCAAACCCAAAACTCCCTTGACCAACTCTATGGGAGATTAGGTTAACCCAAGCCCATGTACACCCAGGACTCGACCTAATCTCACCTCTCCTGGGCCCAGACCTAGCTCATAAAGAGTTGGTCCCTTGAGGTCCACATAACCTAGACCTCAAGAACCCGAAAGGCCCACAGCCTTTCAACCTAGGGCCCAACTAGCCCTAGAGTCTCCATAAAGCCCTCATGAATGATGGACCTTGGCCTTAGCCTTGGTCCCCTGGGCCTTGGGCACACCACCTGGATCATAACACTAGTGACACCTAATAGTATGTAGTACTAACTCAGTAAAATAGAATGTATAGAATATCTAGATGTAGTTATCGTGTGATCCGGTTCCTCTATCATTAATCCCGATAGGATGAAGGTCAAGGACAACTTGTCAAGTCTAAAATATGATTCTAATGAAAATATCTTTCCTTCCATCATCTTGCTGTGGCCACAGACTTGTGAACTCGGCCTCTTAGATTGCATAGGACTGCTCCTCTTCTATCGAGATTGATAGATCTCATCTTGATACTCTCCTACTCCTACAATAGACTTATTGCAGCCAACATACACTACAAGAGCCAAAATGGCTAAGGGATTATGTTTATATACACTCAAACTACAGCAATCCTATTATGAGCAGCCGAGGCACCTTAGGTCAAAAAACTATTCACACACCTACAGCATCGAGATAGTCACTAATGAATGAGTAGACATCCATATAACTTCTTGTATGGTCACATTCGATACTGTTGTTCTCTAATAACCACATGTACTATCGTTCCAGTATCTCCACATCATAGATTTGAGACTCATCTAAAAGTGAATCATATACTAATCTAACTGGATCAATCACTGTCCTCATGATGGTATACGATCGAGAGCAATATGAAAATTAATTATATATATCTCAAATTTTGAACTCTTGAGAATCTGTATTTTAAGCATTAATTCTCTGGATGATTCAAGGACACAATAATAAGAATGGATAAAAATCTATCCATTTTATTAATTTGAATAAACCAATTACAAATTTATATCCTGAAATTATTATATTGTATTAGCCAATAATTGACTTTTCAGGTCATACATCTAACAATAATACCTAATGATCAAAAATCCAAACTTTTAATCCTTTATGCTACTTCTATCATATGTCCCTAGTGATCCTAACCTTATACTCAAATACCACTTAAATCACAATCTCGTATGATCATAATCTAAGCTTTGATATTATCCTATCATATCTTTAGTGATGATAACCTCATACTCCAATACTCCTTAAATCATAGTCCCTAAAGATCATAATCTTAAACTCTAATATTATTCTATCACTCTATTGATCATAACCCAAAATTTGAATATCACTTATGTCACAATCCCTAATGACCTTAAACCTAAGCTTTGATATTATTCTTAAACCATTTTGTCACATCCTATTGATCATACATAAAGTTTTGATATCGATTCACAGTTCCTAGCGACCCTAAACCTAAGCTCTAACACCACTCTATCACACCCTGAACCTAGCATCTGGGTCGAATACATGATGGCCGCATACTCCCTAATACAAGCCCTAAAGAATATGCAATGCCTATAAAATTTTTTACAATACCTCAATATCTATAAATAAAAATGGTCTACTTTCATAATAATGAGCAAAATTTATATAATTATAAATTCAAATCTTTCTATTATCTGACTGGATATCAATAATGCTCTATCTATTCATCCGCTCACCTGCGAATCCAAACCATAGCCAATCATGAGCATCTTGTAACTCTGAGAAGAAAAAGAGAAATGGAGAGGATGAGCTTTACAGTCCAGTAAGAATCCCAGCACACTCGCACCAATACAATAGTATGACTGAAAATAATATATGAATAGCATCAAAAGAAAATATAAGAGAACATAAGCCATGAAATCTCATGTCAAGTATCCATTGTCACTCAATATTGATATATATATAATCATACATCATACACCATTAAATATCCATCTGTTCTAAAAGTGATATACCACACATGCATCATTAATTATATTTTTATATCTTATCATCTACATCTCATTAACATTATTCAGATCAATCAATAGTTATCTTTAGTATTTTGGACTAACTACAGTCATACTGCATTCTATGACTGGCAAGCCATAAACCACACTTCAGCTTATGGTGGCGAACCAGAATAACTGCGCTTCAACCTGCAGTGGCAAACTAGAATAACCGTGCTTCAGCCTGCAGTGGCAAATCAGAATATCTATACTTCAGCCGGTAGTGTTAAACTCAAACACCACGTATCTGCCCATGGTGGGGCTATTCTTGGTACCATATATCTGCCCATAGTAAGTAATTCTCAATACTGTGTATTTATCTATGGTAGGCTATTCTCGATGTCACATTCTTGCCCGTGACTAGGCTATTCTCAATTTAACGTGGCCAATCCTAACACTCCTTTCTTGATCATCAAATTATTACATCTCAATCATGTCATAAAATAAAATACTATTTCATATTATGTTCTTTTCAAAATTCTTAATAGTCGATATTATAACCCAAACCATTCAAAAACCATCATTATTTTGTACAAATATATGATACAAAACATATCAATAATCATGTCAACAACCATAAATAAATATTAGCAATGAGAAACTAAATCATGCAGTGCAAAAATAAATATATATATACTATTTGTGTCCAAAAATCCTTACCTCTATTGATCTCACACTTAAGTGCGACTATTAATCAACCCTTTGATCTACAAACTCAAAATCAAGATATTTCTGCTCGGCACTTTGTATAGATAATTGTATCTCCACATAATCAAGACCAAACATGAAGTTCATAAAAAATTAGGAATGGTGAAAAATTATGGTAAATGATCCTAACATCATAAGTCCAAGATCCCTCTTATATTTAATCAGTTGATCTAGATTTGTCTAAGTACCAGGACCCTTCACTAGTCCATAGGACTCTTAGAGAGAAAAAATCCATAAAGAGCGAGAAAATTTTAGAGATAAAAAATAGGATGAGAAACTGATAGAAAGAGAAAGTGGAGAGAAGATAGAGAGGAGACAAGAGAGAGAAAACTCTCTTTTTTTCTTTTCTTTTTTTCCTTTCTTTTTCTTTTTCTTTTTCTCTTTTCTTTCCTTTCTTTCTTTCTTTCTCGTTTTCTTCTTTTCCTCTCCATTGGAAGAGGGGAAGGGAAAAACATGAGGCTGACCACCTCCCTAGTGGCGGCCCCCGACAAGTGGCAACCCCACATGGTGGTGGACTCCCTGACGGCTTCGGATCCTCGGCAACCAAGGCCATCCGACGATGGTAACCGATCCGACGAGAGGAAGAAGAGGGAAAAGCAAGGAAGCTCGATTTCAAAATAAATCCAGTGATTCACCAGCTCTAATCAATGGTAATAGGCCAGGAAAAGAAGAGAAATAAAGCCTTGAACAACTTACCTAGGTCCGGCGAGGTTGAACAAGGGGAATCCAATGATCTTTAAGCTGAAATCTGGCAAGAACAGTGAGCTGCTTTCGAGAAAAAGAAGAGGGGAAAATCTTCGATGAACCTCCAGCTTGGGCCTCAGTTTTAGATGGGAAAGAGAGGGAAGCTCTCCTCCCTTTAAATAGGGCTGGAAGGGAGGAGTTTAACTCCTCTCTAGTGGTGGTTTCCGACTCTAATCGAAAGTCAATCAAGGAGAAGAAGACTCCCAACAGGAGTCTTCTCTTTTTTTTAAAAAAAATCTGTGCATCCCTGTTTCTTTAAGATATGTGTGGGGTGGTTTAGAGAATCTGGGTCCTTACATGCATCTGATATGCAAGCTACACTAATAGAACCATACCTACAATTCAAGCTATTATAAACTAGATAAAATCATCATCTCACCTTCCTTCTCAAATTGATCTATAATGCTGCTTTTTTCAAGAATCAATCTTTAATGATAAATTAATCTTTTTAAAAAAATGGAAACAATTACACTTTATGCGGCCTAGCTAGTAATAACTCACGTCTATAAAATCTGGATAGGGTCGAATCATAATGTTGGGTTCCGACCACATAGCAGAAAGTAATTTTTAAAAATTTTAAAATCAAACAAGTTAATAGCTTTAACAATTAAAACTATCGAGCCACAATTCAAACTCTAGAATCACCTTGCCGATGTCGATCAAAACAAAACAAGCATGCAAAGGGATAGAATTTTTACTTTCATCAAAAAGATAATATGGTACATTGGTGATCTCCACAAGACTCCAAAATAGAAGCCCTCTAATGATGATCCACACAGAAGTTGGCCAAGGTCCTTGCTAACCGGTGCTTAGCCGCAGCCTTATCTTCTTAAGAACACTACTGGCTTCGAACTCGAGGAACGATCACACCAAAGTCCAGTTGCTTTCGATCTTACCACCAGAATTATGCCAAGAAGACACTCTTCAAATATCTCATAATCTAGGATTTGATTTTGGGCTCCAACATATGAAAAACTAAATCTTAGTGCACACTAGCAATACTTGCTAATTCTCTTACCATCCTTCTTACAACTTTTACCGCTCAATTTTTCTTTATATTTTTCTCAAATTTTTTTCAGATTTTTTTTTTAATTTACATGCCATTATCTCTAATTTTCACCCAAAAACCTAGCACTTGGGCTATATGAAGGAACCAGATCTAGGGTTTCAGGGTTAGATCTTGAAACTTTTTCAAGATCATACAGCGGAAGACTAAAATAAATTAAAATTTATTTTTTAAAACCAGAGAATCTCTAGATCTAAGATCCTATTACATGATTATTATATAGCATTAAATTAGAAATTAAAATATATAAATATAGCATGAACTACATGTTGATCATATCAACATGTTTTTATACCACATCTAATGTACGTATTAAACAATAGATCAGATCTATTACCTTGCAAGTTAGACGCTCTAACCTCGCTGATCCGGGCTTAAGGATGATGTTGCAAGCCGCACACGCATCCGGCCTCTAGGAGTTGTCCACACGAGCCCACGAATCTCGATCAGAAGTCCTGCTTCAGGAAATCAGCACAGTATGCTAGTACTGCGCTGATCCTTCTTTGATGGTTGATCAGGTGCCTCCTTCTTCTTGATTTGGACTCTTCCAAAGATGAAAAGTAGAAAGAGGAGTTTCAGATCTGAGACACTCTCAGAAAACTCAAGATGGAGGGAGGAAAGATGTGAAAACAAAAACCCAAGAAGAAGACCCTCTTCTTCTTCACGTTTTTCTCTTTAGACACCCAAACTTGCATCTTTTATATCTCCACGACCCAAAGGTATTTCTCTCTGATTTTTTGATGGCACAAAGGTCTCTCAAATCTCTAACTTCTTCTAAAATGTCATGAAGAAACTCATCTTATATAGAGAGATATGATAGAGTCTTTGTCTAGGTCAAACACCTAGTCAAGGCTTATCCAAACATGGCAAGTTAAGTGACGCCCAACTCTTGAGCATCTCCTCCATATTTTCATGCATGGATCACCAGAAAAGGATTCACAATATAAACCCTAAAGGCCACGAAAATTCCAAAAAAAATTTAGATAAATTCGGTGCAAAATTGAAAGAGTTTTGGATTTCTAAAACTCTATCTCATAGAATTCAAAATCCAAACTTATTCCTTTTAGATTTGATCCAAACCATCTTCCATGTAAGAAAGAAGAGAAGAGACCTTTTGTGAATGTGAGAGAGATCTGGGAGAGGGCTTTTGTCGCACAAAATAAGTGGAGATTGGTGTTGAATTAAGAGAGAGGGCATGGAGAAGGCTTATGTGGCGCAAGGTGGAATCCTAGTCTTACTAGGATTCTGTCTCATGACTTATTTTAATTTGGTTTCCCAAACCAAATCAAATCAAAATTAGATCAACCTAATTAAAATAGGTCTTAACCTAATTAAGAACCTAATTTAATCAGATTAAATTAGATTTAAATCTGATTTAATTTTTTAATCAAATTAGAAATTAGATTGACCCAAGTCCTAGTTGAACTAGGACTAGTCTTTCCTTGCACTTGGCTTATCCAATAAACCAATTGGACTTGATCCAATCAAGCCCAAACCAAATCTAATTAAATCATATTTAATTAGACTTAATCTCAGCCCATTGGCTTAATCAAATTAAGCCAATTAGCAATCAAATTGCTAATCGATCCTCCTGCAACACTTGTACTAGGTTAAATGTCAATCGTATTGATCATTTAACCCTAGAACGATTCTTAATCGTTGATCAACCATCCGATCGGATTATGAACTCTAATGTGTGTGACCTCATAGGTCCGAACCTAAGCCGATAGCATAGGAATAAATTCTTATACCAATCGAAGTGACCATCTAGCAATGGTACCCGACGATCGGATAGGTCGAATGTGTAGAACAACATCCTTAGAACCCATGCGGATATAGTTTTCATATAATTCATCCCCTTGACCAAAATGATCATAGGACACCCCAGAGTTTAACTGTCAACTCTGATCAGGTTGTCCACATTATATTTCAAAATATCAAATCCATCTGATGGATTACCCTGGCCAAGGTTTTGCTAAATTGAAATACAGCGACTCATTCTTCTCCAACTCTTGGAGTGGTCAATCCCATCTCGATCACACTCTGACTTCGCAAGTACTTGACTGTGCCCAGAAGCCTTCCGTCCCTGAATTAGAAATTCAGTTAGTCCAGTACCAAAGCACAGTGAGTTGCTTGCAAGTCACTGAGGTGATCTCAAGTCTAAGGGACACTTATACCTATATCCCATCAGAGACATTCTCGACAGCAGAATGCTCTGGAGTTGGTCACGTTCAATGATGATGTACCCTTACATCTCACCTGTATGCCATACCAGTGTCTCCACACTCCTTGGTTAAGAGGACAACCAACCCATATGGCCTACAGCGACCTATGCTTGATAGAAGCTGTCGCCCTTATTAACAGCTTATCATTTGGTCGTGAACAGTTTTAAGGACTAATCGATAAATCCTCTCTTTATCGAACTTAAATAGTCCTAAGGACTTCATCATAACAACGGAATTCATTAGAAGATGAAAGCTTATGATGAAGATGCCAAATATATTTTATTTATTAACAAATCAATTACAATACTTGGTTGCTCAACCGTCAACAGCTTGACGATTGGCTTTTTGGGACACATTTCCCAACAACTCCCACTTGTCCTAAAGCCACTCAGCACAGTATCTAATACCCATCTTCGACTTGTGGTTGTCGAACTCCTTTATTGCCAGGGCTTTAGTGAAGGGGTCGGCTAGGTTCTCCTTTCCGTCGATCTTCTGAAGGTCGACGTCACCTCGATCCACGATCTCTCGTATCAGGTGGAAGCAGCGCAAGATGTGCTTCATCCGCTAATGTGCTTTGGGTTCCTTCACCTGAGCTATGGCACCAGTACTATCGCAGTAGAGCAGGACTGGACCATCGAGGGAGGGTGCTACTCTGAGCTCGTTGATGAATTTCCTCAGCCACACAGCTTCTTTCGCGGCATCTGATGCTGCGATATACTCCGCTTCACAAATAGAGTCTGCCACAGTATGCTGCTTGGAACTCTTCCAGCAGATGGCTCCACCATTCAGAGTAAAGATATAACCCGACACGCTCCTGCTGTCATCATGGTCAGATTGAAAGCTGGAGTCTGTGAACCCCACAAGTTTCAGATCTGACTCGCCATAAACCAACCATTGGTCCTTAGTATTTCTCAAATACTTAAGGATGGCTTTAACCACTTTTCAGTGGTTTTCTCCAGGATCAGATTGGTATCTACTCACTACTCCTAGTGAGTATGCCACATCTGGTCTTGTACAAGTCATGGCGTACATGATAGATCCCACGGCTGAAGCATATGGGACTCTACTCATACGCTCTCTCTCTTCAGGAGTTGTCGGACAATCCTTCTTAGAGAGAGAAATTCCATGGCCTATCGGTAGATAGCCCTTCTTGGAATTCTCCATGCTGAACCTCTTCAGCACAGTGTCTATGTACATGGACTGGGATAACCCAAGCATCCTTTTAGATCTATCCCTATAGATCTTCATCCCTAGGATGTAGGATGCTTCACCCAAGTCCTTCATGGAGAACTGTGATGACAACCAAACTTTTATTCCCTGTAGTGCGGGGATGTCATTCCCGATTAAGAGAATGTCATCCACGTACAAGATAAGGAATACCACAACTGGACCATTTGCCCATTTATAGATGCAGGGCTCTTCTCCATTCTTAATGAAGCCATACGTTTTGATCACCTTATCAAAATGCATGTTCCAACTCTGAGAAGCTTGCTTCAGTCCATAAATGGATCTCTGAAGCTTGCACACCTTGGACTCATCTGTGGATGTAAACTCTTCAGGTTGTATCATATACACCTCTTCAGTCAGCTCTCCATTCAGGAAAGCTGTCTTTACATCCATCTGCCAGATCTCATAATCCAGATGGGCAGCTATTGCAAGCATTATCCGAATAGATTTGAGCATTGCCACAGGGGAAAATATCTCGTCATAGTCAATACCATAACGTTGACGATACCCCTTAGCAACCAGACGGGCTTTATAGGTCTCCACCTTTCCATCTGCGCCCCTCTTCCTTTTGAAGACCCATTTACACCCAATGGGTTTAACCCCTTCAGGTGGGTCAACCAATGTCCATACATCGTTGACCTTCATGGACTCCATTTTGGATTTCATGGCTTCAAGCCATTTCTCGAAATCAGGTCTCTGCATAGCATCCATATAGGTGATCGGATCCTCATTATTCTCATCAAGTTCGATGGGATCATCGTCCCGAACCAAGAAACAGTAGTATCTGTCCGGCTGATGCGGTACTCTACCGGATCGCCTTAATGGTGCAGGTATATTGAGCTCCGGATGTGATCTAATCATATCCGACTCAGGTTCAGCTATTGGTGTCGGTCCTTCTACCTGTTGAACTTCATCAAGTTCAACCTTAGAGGCAACGGTTCCTTCACCAAGGAACTTCTTTTCTAAAAAGATTGCCTTAAGGCTGACGAACACCTTTTGTTCATCAGCATGGTAGAAAAAATATCCTTTTGTCTCTTTGGGGTACCCTATGAATGAGCATTTGTCAGACCTAGGTCCAAGTTTGTCTGTGACTAATCGTTTGACATAGGCCGGGCACCCCCAGACCCTAAGGTGTGAAAGTACCGACTTACGCCCTGTCCATATCTCATATGGAGTCTTAATTACAGACTTACTTGGAATCCTATTTAATAGATAATAGGCCGATTCGAGTGTATATCCCCAGAAGGATATCAGTAAGCTAGCAAAAACCCATCATGGATCGGACCATGTCTAACAAAGTCTGATTCCTCCTTTCAAACACACCATTATGCTGTGGTATTTTTGGAGGAGTCCATTGGGAGAGAATCCCATTCTCTCCTAGATATGTGAGAAACTCACTAGAAAGGTATTCTCCTCCTCGATCAGATCGAAGAGTTTTAATACTCTTCCCAGTTTATTTTTCTACTTCACTTCAGAATCGTTTGAACATTTCAAATGAATCCGACTTATGTTTCATCAGATAGACATATCCATATCGGGATAGGTCATCCGTGAAAGTTATGAAGTAGAAATATCCACCTCTAGCACTGGTGCTCATGGGCCCGCATACATCAGTATGTACTAGGCCCAAGAGCTCAGTAGCTCTCTCACCTTTTCCAGTAAAAGGTGACTTGGTCATTTTACCAAGAAGACAGGACTCATAGGTTGGAAGTGATTCACAATCACTAACTTCGAGGATTCCCTCTTGAGTCAACCTGTTTATTCTGTTCTTGTTTATATGACCTAGCCTACAGTGCCATAAGTAGATATCTGACACACTATCTAATCTAGGGTGCTTGCCAGTAGAATAGACTCTTATCAGGCTTGATCTTTTTGGTCTGGCTCTGCACTGATGTCCTAGCCTGAACTTGCACCTTCTTTACTTTCTTCTTCTTGTTCTTCTTCCCTTTCTCAAAAGGTCGAGAACCAGAAGACGAACCTCCCACTAAATTCACCGACTCCTTGTGAAGTTGGTGATCCTTCTCAAAGTTCTGAAGCAACCCCAGTAACCCGTGGTAGTTCTCTTCAGGCTTTGTCATTCTATAATGAGTGAGGAATGGGAGATAAGACTTGGGCAGCGAGTTCAGTATTGCATCGTTCCCAAGCTACTCATGCAAGGAAAAGTCGAGCTTGCTCAATCATTCCATCAGCTCAATCATGTACAATACATGATCAGTGACAGAGGCACCATCCCGCATTTTGGCGTTGAAGATGGCACAACTAGTCTTGTGCCTCTCCACATCATCGGGTGTGCCAAAGGCATCCTCCAACACTTGAAGCTTGTCCTTTGGCTGAGCCGTCTCGAATCTGCAACTGAACTCGTCGCTCATGATAGCCAGCATGATACAGCACACCGTGGTCCGATCACTGAGCCACTTCTAGTAAGTGTCTCTGATTGTTCCACGTGCATTGACAGCTGGCTCCTCAGGTGCAGGATCTATTATCACATATAGGATCCGTTCATGCTCTAGGACTATCTTCAACTTTCGGTACCAGCTACCGAAGTTGGATCCCACCAACTTATCATTGTCCAACAATGATCGGAGCGATAGGGAAGTGGCCATATTTGCACAAAGGAGAACCATAACCTAATTAGTAATTGATTCATTAAACCTAAAGATTTGGACTTTAATCAAAAGATTTCTCTCACTATTTTATTCGAATTGGTAGCCTCTACCTCCAATTCGAGGAATTACCTTAATTCCTTAGCGGATACTAGAATCCACTTAGACTGCACACAAGCCCAACTTTGGTTGGCCAACCCATGTACATCTAAGGGTAGGTTCATAACCAATTGTTTCTCTAAACAATTTCTAGTAATTTTAATTTTGCCCCAGAAACCTAATCAGTAGGCTTTGGCCTCCACTGTAAGGATCCAGTTAGGTCCAACCATTAACATGATCATACATGGTGTATCTAACCAACGAATGATTAAGCCCAACTTTGGTTGGCTCACCTAACCACCATTAGAGAGACACTTCCAAGTCGTCATATGATGAGTGATAATTCCATTAGTCAACAAGCACCAGGCCTTTGGGTCTGCAATGATTATTGAGTTAATGGACTCATTATCAAACACCTTAATGGGAGGCTATGACTCAGTTATCTCCATAACTTTATCATTTTAAGGACCTAATAATTTTAGAAGATTTAAATAATATAGAGGATGAAGTCAGATGAACCAGCTTATCATGATCCTCCCACTGGCTTCACCAAGTCAGCTTAAGGGAGACCAGGGCTGGTCTAGGAGCACCTAAATCAGTCACACTGATTTACCTAGCTGACATAGGTCAGCTCGAATAGTCAAATGATCCGATCAGAACATAATTTCACCAAGAGGCCAGGTAAGTTCGATCAGTGGGAGGGTCTGCCAAAGCTTGCCTTAGACACCATCAGAAATGGCCAGGTAAGCAGGCTCCCAATTAAAAACCACTGGTCTGGTTTACCTTAGACACCAACTGGTTTAATTAGTTTCGATTAGATCAACCTAACAGTTCGTGCTAGACCGCTTAGCCAAAAATCAAGTCCATTTGGTTCTCGTTAAAGACATGGACTTGACTAACTACAACTATTGTAATTGATCTAGAGAATCCTTGACCTAATCTAAGACAACAATTGATTAGATTTAGTCAATTCTCTAATTAAGTCCATCTTCAATCTAACCATAGGTCTAACCCAATTAATGGACCTAATTCCCACTAACCCATTAACCCAATGTGTTATGGTTTGTGTCTTAGGTTCTTCAATTCACAATCCTAGAACCTAATCAAACAACTTCTTAATTCTTAATTAAGTTTTGGGCTGAGGGTTGGGTTTGGCTTTTCAAAAAAAAATAATTTTTATATTTGTAAAATAATTTTACAATATGATTCTACCAATCATATTGCATGTTTGATTCATAATCAAGATGCAAGTGAAATAAACATGAAACTACTTTAGATCTAATCTAAACAGGTTCATGTAATTGAAACAATTTCAACTTTAAATATTTTTTTTGCACAAAAATTATTAACAAAGAGATTTTATTTCAGATCTAAACATCTTTTAAATCTAATAAATTATAAATTTAATTTAGATCATATCTAATAAATTTATGATTAAAGATAGATCTACACAAACTAGGACAACCTTTGCACTGTAAGGGGTAAAACATACAGCAGGACAACCTTGCAGTTTGTGATTGATCTAAAATTTTAATTTTAGATTTAATAATTAGATTATAAATTAGATCTAATCTAAAAAATAATCTAAGCATGTATAAATAATCATGTAATAAAGAACCTAGGCTCTGATACCAATTGAAGGAACCAGATCTAGGGTTTCAGGGTTAGATCTTGAAACTTTTTCAAGATCATATAGTGGAAGACTAAAATAAATTAAAATTTATTTTTTAAAATTAGAGAATCCCTAGATCTAAGATCCTATTACATGATTATTATATAGTATTAAATTAGAAATTAAAATATATAAATATAGCATGAACTACATGTTGATCATATCAACATGTTTTTATACCACATCTAATGTACGTATTAAACAATAGATCAGATCTATTACCTTGCAAGTTAGATGCTCTAACCTCGCTGATCCGGGCTTAAGGATGATGTTGCAAGCCGCACATGCGTCCGGCCTCTAGGAGTCGTCCACACGAGCCCACGAATCTCGATCAGAAGTCCTGCTTCAGGAAATCAGCATAGTATGCTAGTACTGCGCTGATCCTTCTTTGATGGTTGATCAGGTGCCTCCTTCTTCTTGATTTAGACTCTTCCAAAGATGAAAAGTAGAAAGAGGAGTTTCAGATCTGAGACACTCTCAGAAAACTCAAGATGGAGGGAGAAAAGATGTGAAAACAAAAACCCAAGAAGAAGACCCTCTTCTTCTTCACGTTTTTCTCTTTAGACACCCAAACTTGTATCTTTTATATCTCCACAACTCAAAGGTATTTCTCTCTGATTTTTGGATGGGATAAAGGTCTCTCAAATCTCTAACTTCTTCTAAAATTTCATGAAGAAACTCATCTTATATAGAGAGATATGATAGAGTCTTTGTCTAGGTCAAACACCTAGTCAAGGCTTATCCAAACATGGCAAGTTAAGGGACGCCCAACTCTTGAGCATCTCCTCCATATTTTCATGCATGGATCACCAGCAAAGGATTCACAATATAAACCCTAAAGGTCACGAAAATTCCAAAAAAAAATTGGATAAATTCGGTGCAAAATTGAAAGAGTTTTGGATTTCTAAAACTCTATCTCATAGAATTCAAAATCCAAACTTATTCCTTTTAGATTTGATTCAAACCACCTTCCATGTAAGAAAGAAGAGAAGAGACCTTTTGTGAACGTGAGAGAGATCTGGGAGAGGGCTTTTGTCGCACAAAATAAGTGGAGATTGACGTTGAATTAAGAGAGAGGGCGTGGAGAAGGCTTATGTGGCGCAAGGTGGAATCCTAGTCTTACTAGGATTCTGTCTCATGACTTGTTTTAATTTAGTTTTCCAAACCAAATCAAATCAAAATTAGATCAACCTAATTAAAATAGGTCTTAACCTAATTAAGAATCTAATTTAATCATATTAAATTAGATTTAAATCTGATTTAATTTTCTAATCAAATTAGAAATTAGATTGACCCAAGTCCTAGTTGAACTAGGACTAGTCTTTCCTTGCACTTGGCTTATCCAATAAACCAATTGGACTTGATCCAATTAAGCCCAAACTAAATCTAATTAAATCATATTTAATTATACTTAATCTTAGCCCATTGGCTTAATCAAATTAAGCCAATTAGCAATCAAATTGCTAATCGATCCTCCTGCAACACTTGTACTGGGTTAAATGTCAATCGTATTGATCATTTAACCCTAGAACGATTCTTAATCGTTGATCAACCATCCGATCGGATTATGAACTCTAATGTGTGTGATCTCATAGGTCCGAACCTAAGTCGGTAGCATAGAAATAAATTCCTATACCAATCGAAGTGACCATCTAGCAATGGTACCCGACGACCGGATAGGTCGAATGTGTAGAACAACATCCTTAGAACCCATGCGGATATAGTTTTCATATAATTCATCTCCTTGACCAAAATGATCATAGGACACCCCAGAGTTTAACTGTCAACTCTGATCAGGTTGTCCACATTGTATTTCAAAATATCAAATCCATCTGATGGATTACCATGGCCAAGGTTTTGCTAAATTGAAATACAGCGACTCATTCTTCTCCAACTCTTGGAGTGGTCAATCCCATCTCGATCACACTCTGACTTCGCAAGTACTTGACTGTGCCCAGAAGCCTTCCGTCCCTGAATTAGAAATTCAGTTAGTCCAGTACCAAAGCACAGTGAGTTGCTTGCAAGTCACTGAGGTGATCTCAAGTCTAAGAGACACTTATACCTATATTCCATCAGAGACATTCTCGACAGCAGAATGCTCTGGAGTTGGTCACGTTCAATGATGATGTACCCTTACATCTCACCTGTATGCCATACCAGTGTCTCCACACTCCTTGGTTAAGAGGACAACCAACCCATATGGCCTACAGCGACCTATGCTTGATAGAAGCTGTCGCCCTTATTAACAGCTTATCATTTGGTCGTGAACAGTTTTAAGGACTAATCGATAAATCCTCTCTTTATCAAACTTAAATAGTCCTAAGGACTTCATCATAACAACGGAGTTCATTAGAAGATGAAAGCTTATGATGAAGATGCCAAATATATTTTATTTATTAACAAATCAATTACAATACTTGGTTGCTCAACCGTCAACAGCTTGACGATTGACTTTTTGGGACACATTTCCCAACACTATATGGGATGTCCCATTTAAATAAGGGACCAAGGGACATGAGATGGACCAAGGGGCGCCAACCTTTGGCGCTCCACTTTCTCACGCGGTGAATTTATATGTAGAATTTTTGGCATAGGAGAGCCTTCACACAGAAGGACTCCTCCTCTTCTGTGTCTCATAAAAATCTCATATAAATTTAGCATTAAATCATAAGAGATCTAGTTGAGCATTTAAGGCAACGCATTAAGATAAGATCCTTCATGAAGAAGGACTTTTCATCTTCACATGCTAAAAAGAGTGGGGTGGCAATAATATTTTGGCTTGACATCTATTGGGTGCAAAGGAGTCCTTCTCCACTCGAAACTATTCTAAGTTAGATAAGAATCCAATCAAAATAGACCTAATTCTATTCAGTCAAAGACAACTGGTCTAAGTTAGCTCAAACACTTTGATCTAAACCAATTTAGGAACTTGGGTTAATACAATATGCTAGCATATCAAATTAACCCTTAAAATTTATATTAAATTTTAATCAAATTAGATCAAAGACAAATCTCAAAGTGTATGACTCATTGGGTTTCAAATCTAATCAGCAGTGAATCCAGACTTTCGATGTAACCCTAATATGATCAAATTAGGTCACCCGAAGAGTCCCAATCAACTAGGACTCTTCTTAATTGATTCTTGAATTAAACTCTTTTAATTCTAACAAATCTATAAGTTAAAATTGACGTCTAACAATATATCATAACTACCTAAAAGATTTAAAATTTTAATGAAAAATTATCAAAATATCCTTTAGTGGCAAGTTATCATGTAATTCAATCCTTCAGTCAAACAACATCCCAGATGAGCTGTGGATATGAAAATATGTCAAATTTAATCACTTATCTATATATATCTCGATTAGAAGGTAATGATTAAGTTGATGATACATTAGAAACTCTTTTCTAATTATCATCCTGCTTTGGCCAAAGACTTTCAAAATCATCGACCTATGAGATCACATAGGATGTTCGCTCTCCTTATTAGGAGTGACTGATCCCTTATTGATCACTCACAACCTCCATGCATACTTCACCACATCCAGAACATCCCATATAAGGATCAAAGAATCAAGTTAGAAAGTGAACCAAAATATGAATTCATATACATAAAGTACCATGGCGATCTCAGGTCAAAGGATCACTTACACAACTCCCACTAGAGAATCATCAGTTGACATGAAAATAAGACTCCATCTGATGTTCTCTGGTAAGTCTATTCAGTGAACTCATTCTCTAATGAGCACCCATATCTTTGTATTAGTGTCACCATACAAGTGGTTGTGGGATCAACCATCCTCATTTTTGAGTATACATAGGACATGCCAGTCTTACCGGTATCATCGATCTCTAACTCAATGAACCAATGACTGAAAATATTTTCGATCATGGCTATCAAAGATTTAGATCTCACTGGCGTAATCTCATCACGATCCTAAAATCATTGTCCAGATCTATGGGGTTCATTATAATCTTAAGAACAAAAAGATGCAGCATATAATAAATCAAAAATATCTATTTTATTAATAATATTAATATCAATTACATAAGTCTGAAAGATAAATTACAGAAAATATCCTATCACATCTCATATACGACTGACTTGTAGGGCATTATTCTTTCAATCTTTCACTTGCACTAAAGCCAATCACCCCTATACTTGATGCCCATGCTATCAAAGTAGTGATCAAACTACTGCATTGACAAGATCTTAGGGAACAGATCCACTATATTGTTCTTGATGTCAATTTGCTCCACGATCACATCACGTCTTTCGACTATTTCTTGAACAAAGTGGAGCCATCTTAGGATGTTCTTGGATTTATAATGAGACCTTGATTCTTTGGCTTGAGCAACTACCCCAGTATTATCACAATAAAGGAGTACTGGTTGTTCAATCCTTGGAACCATACCCAATTCTGAGATAAATTTTTTCATCTAGACGACCTCCTTAGCAGCCTTACTAGCAGTAATATACTCAGCATCAGTGATCAAGTCAGTAACAGTTTACTATTTGAAACTCTTTCAACTTACTGCACTACCATACAGAGTGAACACATACCCAAATATAGATTTACTATTATCCGGATCAGATTAAAAACTAGAATCAGTATAACCTTCTAGTTTTAAATCAAATCCTCCATATATTAGAAAAACTTCTCTAGTCTTTCTCAGGTATTTGAGTATGTTTTTCATAGCTTTCCAATGATCCTCCCTGAGATCAGCTTGAAATCTGCTTACAATATCCAAGGCATAAGCCACATCAGGTCTGGTACATAACATAGCATACATAGTTGATCCTACAGCCGAAGCATAAGAAATAGAACTCATTCTATTTCTCTCTTCAAGTGTCTTAGGAGACATCTTCTTAAAGAGTTGTATGCCATGATCTATGGGCAAGTAACCTCTTTTACTTTCCTCCATGTTGAACCTCTTCAACACAAGATCAATGTACCTAGACTGGGACAAGCCTAGCATCCTTTTTGATCTATTCCTATATATCTTTATACCAAGTATATAGGATGCTTCACCCAAGTCTTTCATGAAAAATTTTTATGGTAGCCATGTCTTGATCGGTTGCAACATCGGGATATCATTTTCAATGAACAGTATGTCGTCCACATACAAGATCAAGAAGACAACAACACTCTCACTAGTCTTCTTGTACACACAAGGCTTATCGACATTTTTGATAAAGCCAAACAATTTGACTGTCTCATCAAAATTAATGTTCCAACTCCTCGATGCTTGTTTTAATCCATAAATAGATATATTCAGCTGCATACCTAATTTGCTCTCCCACTAGAGACAAATCCCTCTGGCTGAGTCATATAGACTTCTTCCTCAAGATTTTTATTGAGAAAAGCAGTCTTGACATCCATCTGTCAGATCTCATAACCATAGTATGCTGCAATAGCAAGTATTATCTGAATAGACTTGAGCATGGCTATCGGTGAAAAGATTTCTTCATAATCAATACCTTATTTTAGTCTGAAACTTTTTTACCACCAGCCTGGCCTTATAGATCTCTACTTGGTCATCTACTCCAATCTTCTTTTTGAAGACCCATTTACAGCCTATTAGGGTCACACCCTCAGGTGCATCAACCAAAGTCCAAACTTGGTTGATATACATGGAGTCAATTTTGGATTTCATGGCATTAAGCTATTTATCAGAGTCACTACTCATGACAGCTTCCGAATAGCTCGTAGAATCATCATTCTCAATGATATAGGATGTATTGTCATTCTCAATGACAAATCCATACCTGAGTGGTACATTACGCACTCTATTTGACCTTTGAAGAAGAGGTGTGTGTAGTGACTGTGCCTCAACAATGGGCACATCTGATTGAGAATCAGTTTGTGAATCCTAGATGGGTTGTAGGTTTTGAACTTCCATAAGTTTAATAGACCTCCCACTCCCTCCTTCTTGGATAAACTCTTTCTCCAAGAAAATAGTATGCCTACCAACAAATACCTTTTGTTGAGTAGGATGGTAGAAGTAATATCCTGTACTCTCTTTGGGATAACCCACAAACCTGTATTTTTTCTAATCTAGCATCCAGCTTATGTCCATCTATATTTTTCACATAAGCTGGGCAACCCCAAGTCTTAAGATGCTTAAGACTAAGTCTTTTCTCTTTCCATATCTCATATAGAGTGCTAAAAATAGATTTAAAAGATACTTTATTTAAGACATATACTGCGGCCTCGAGAGCATATCCCTAGAAGGATATCGAAAGATCTGTGAAACACATCATGGACTGCATCATATCTAATAAGGTATGATTCTTCTTTTTCATAATTTTATTTAATTATGAAGTATAAGGAGGTGTCCATGGAGAGAGTATTTTATTTTATTTTAAATAATCGAGAAACTTACTAGATAAGTATTCTCCTTCTCGATCAGATCGAAGAACTTTATACTTTTATCAATTTTTTTCTCAACCATTCTTTGATATTCTTTAAATTTGTCAAAGGCTTTGAATTTGTATTTCATTAAATACACATATCCAAATCTAGACCTATCATCAATGAATGTGATGAAGTAAGAGTATCCACCTCTGGCTTGAGTCAACATTGGACCACATACATCAGTATGTATAAGATCCAATATGTCACTTATCTTTTCTCCATGTTTGGTAAATGGAGTCTTGGTCATTTTTTTCATGAGACAAGATTCACAAGTTTCATATGATTTAAAATCATAAGGATCAAAGAATTTATCTTTATATACCTTGTTAATTCTTGACTCATTTATATGATCAAGTCAGTAGTGCTAGAGGTATATGACATTCACATCCTCTCTCTTTTTTTTCTTCATATTATCAATATGAAGTACATTATCATCAAGTGAAAGAAACAAAAGACCATTATCAATATAAGCATTTCCATAATATTCGTTAGAAAAATATATAGAACAACCATTATTCTTTGCTTTTATTTTAAAATCTTATTCTAATAACAATGATACAGAAATAATATTTTTAATGATATTAGAGATATATTAATAGATTTTTAATTTTAAAATTTTATCCGAAGATAACTTCAAAACCTTGATTTCTTTGACTTCGATCTGAATGGACTCTCTACTAGCATTGAATAGCGCAAAGTCACCTTTATTCAAACTCTTTATTTTCTGTAGATCTTGCAATGATTTGTAAAGATGTGAACCACATGCGGTATCTAATACCCAAAAATCTAAAAATAAAGTACTTAATGATAAGTTAGTTTGTATCATATACAAATCTTTGGCAATGTTTGCCAGTTTCACGGTTGCAAGGTATTCTTTGCAATTTCTCTTCCAATGGTTCTCCTTGCCACAGTGATAGCAAGTACCTTTGGCGGAGACCTTCTTCACCTTCTTCTTAGAGATATCAGCCTTAAGGTTCATCTTTTTCTTAGAACCCTTCTTACCTTTCTTCTTGTTAATCTTATCGATAAGAAGTACCGAAAACTTTTTGCCTTTGAAATAGCTCTCTACTATCTTCAACATGTTTAGCAGCTCAGACAGGCTAGTGTTCAGTTTATTCATATGGTAATTTATGATAAACTGAGAGAAAGAGTCAGAGAGAGACTGCAGGATCAAATTTTGACTCAATTCACCATCCATGGAAAAGTCCAGTTGTTCTAGATGAGTGATCAAATCAATCATCTTTAGGACATGCATTTGCATAGAGGTGCCTTCAGTCATGCGAGTACGGAATAACTACTTAGATATCTCATATCTAGCAGTTCTACTTTGTTCCCCATATAACTCCTTAAGATTAAGGAGTATAGAGGGAGCATCCATGTCCTCGTACTGTCTCTGAAGCTCGTTGCTCATCGAGGCGAGCATGATGCATTTGATAGTCACACTATCCTCTTTCTATATCTTTTATGTAGCTCTTTCCTCCTCGAAAGTATCTTCTTCAAGAGAATCTGATGCAGGTGTATCCAGAATATAGGAGACTTTCTTCTGAGTGAGAACTATTCATAAGTTTCTTAACCAGTCGACGTAGTTAGGTTCGGTCAATTTATTTGTATCTAGTATGCCTCTAAGTGATAGTGAGGATGCCATATATGTAGTTAATCTACAATAATAAGAACACAATATAAACGGACAACTCATGATGACATGCACAACTAAATTAGAACTTTTGTCTAATTGTATCTCTCACTATTTTATCAAACTTCATAGCCCTCAAATATGAAAATCGAGAAATATACTAATATTCTTTAGTGGGGTTAAGATCCCTATTCCTCACAAACACCTTATAGATAGCACAACAAGCATTCATGAGTTCAAGAGTAGGTAACTCTTTATCAATTGTACTTATACAATTCTCAATATTTTTCTCTCTTACCTCTAGATTACATATAGTCTTATGGATAACATAACAAACTATAGTGTTCTAGTTAAGTTAATCTTTCAAATTCATATGGTCATACTTAAAACAATATTGCCCTTGTGGATAGCACAACAAAGCAATACTATTCAAATATGCCATAAGCATCAATATGCACTCGATCAACATCAAATCAATTTCTATAATAAGCCTTGTGGATAGCACAACAAGCTCACTAAGATCTTGACATACTCTATTGATCAAGCTTGAAGGAAGATCTTTGTAGTATCAACATCACTAATCAATCTAAGTTCAAAATTTAATAAGACCAAATTGGCCAGGTCAGTAGGTGGGAGGCTCCCCATAATTTTTTTTAGACACCAACAAAGTTGACCAAGCCAGCATATGGATCTATTTAAAAAATCACTTTTCATACTTTTCTCGACATCAATTGATCTAATAAATTTGACATGTGAATTGAAAGTGAATCCTGACATTACAACTTAATATAATTTTTAAAAGAGTCTTTGAACTGATCTCAGTACATCCTAACTACAACTACATAAAATGTGCTAAACATATTATGTAATTCGACATGCATCTATAAGTCATAATAGCAATCATATAATCATGCCAAAAGGTATATAAGGGTGCAAAAGAAGACATAACATATGTCAAGCATATCCAAAATAAAGCAAACCTTAATCATATTAGGCATGCATAACACCCTTAACCATAAATCGATTTAAGAATCAAGTTACCATGATAATATAAATTTTAAATTATCATAAATTTATAAATTTAATAATTAAAATTTAAGTTCATGGTTCTTATAAGGTTAAAAATAATTTTTTTGATTTTAAAGATCGATACTAAAAATTGAAATAATATTCTTGGCAATATATAAACAAGAACAATTTTACACTACTACTTTGTACTTGTTTGATCGAATCTAATAAGAGTGGCTCTGATACCACTATTGAATTTCAGCCACGTAGTGAAAAATAATTTTTAAAAATTTTAAAATCAAATAAGTCAATAGCTTTAACGATTAAAACTATCGAGCCGAAATTCAAATCCTAGAATCACCTTGTCAATGTCGGTCAAAACAAACTAAGCATGCAAAGAGATAAAATTTTTACTTTCACCAAAAAGATAATATGGTATATTGATGATCTCCATGAGACTCCAAAGTAGAAGCCCTCCAATGATGATCTATACGGAAGTTGGCCAAAGTCCTTCCTAACCGATGCTCAGCTGCAGCCTTATCTTTTTAAGAACACTATCAGTTTCGAACTTGAGAAACAATCACACCAAAACCTAGTTGCTTTCAATCTTACTATAAGAATCACGCCAAGAAGATACTCTTCAGATATCTCACAACCTAGGATTTGATTTTGGGCTCCAACACATAGAAAAATCAAATCCTAGGGCACATTAGCAATACTTGCTAATTCTCTCACCACCCTTCTTACAACTTTTTCCCTTCAATTTTTCCTTGCCTTTTTCTTAGATTTTTTTCAAATTTTTTTCTCTGATTTACACACTACTTATCTCTAGTTTTCACCTAAAAACCCAGCACTTGGGCTATATGGGATGTCCCATTTAAATAAGGGACCAAGGGACGTGAGAAGAACCAAGGGGCACCAACCTTTGGTGCTCCACTTTCTCACGTGGTGAATAAATTCACCATGTGGAATTTTTGGTGTAGGAGATCTTTCAAACAGAAGGACTCCTCTTCTTCTGCATCCCATAAAAATTTCATATAAATTTGGCATTAAATCATAAGAGATCTGGTTGAGCATTCAAGGCAATGTGTTAAGATAAGATCCTTCATGAAGGACTCTTCATCTTCACACACTAAAAAGAGTGGGGTGGCAATAATATTTTGGTGTGGCATCTATTGGGCACAGAAGAGTCCTTCTCTACTTGAAACTATTCTAAGTTAAATAAGAATCCAATCAAAATAGATCCAATCCCATTAGGTCAAAGACAACTGGTCTAGGTTAGCTCAAACAGTTTGATCTAAACCAATTTAGGAACTTGGGTTAATACGATGTGCTAGCACATCAAATTAACCCTTAAAATTTATATTAAATTCTAATTAAATTAGATCAAAATTAAATTTTAAAGTGTGTAACCCATTGAATTTTAAATCTAACCAGCAGTGGATCCAGACTTTCAATGTAATCCTAATCCGATCAAATTAGGTCACTCAAAGAGTCCCAATCAATTAGGACTCTTCCTAATTGATTTTTAAATTAATTTCTTTTAATTTTGATAATTTCATAAGTCAAGATTGACGTCTAGCAATATGTCATGACTATCTAAAAGATTTAAAATTTTGATAAAAAATTATCAAAATATCCTTCAGTGGCAAGTTACCTGTAATTCAATCTTTCAGTCAAACAACATCCCAGATGAGCTATGGGCATAAAAATATATCAAATCCAATCACTTATCTTTGTGTATCTCGATCAGAAGGTGATGATTCAATTGATGATATATTAGAAACTCTTTTCTAATTATCATCCTACTTTGGCCAAAGACTTCCAGAATCATCGACCTATGAGATCATATAGGATATTCGCTCCCCTTATTCAGAGTAACTGATCTCTTATTGATCACTCACAACCTCCATTCACACTTCACCATATCCAGAACACCCCATACAAGGATCAAAGAACCAAGTTAGGGGTGAACCAAAACATGGATTCATGTACACAAGATACTATGGCAATCTCAGGTCAAAGGATCACTTATACAACTCCCACTAGAGAATCATCAGTTGACATATAAATAAAACTTCATCAGATATTCTCTGACAGGTCTATTCAGTGAACTCATTCTCTAATGAGCACCCATATCCTTGTATTAGTGTTACCACACAAATGGTTGTGAGATCAACCATCCTCATTTTTGAGCATACATAGGACATGCCAGTCTTATCGGTATCATCGATCTCCAACTCAATGAACCAATGACTGAAAATATTTTAGGTCATGGCTATCAAGGATTTAAGTCTCACTAGCGTAATCTCATCATGGCTCTAAAATCATTGCCCAGACCTATGGAATTCATTATAATCTTAAGAACAAAAAGATGCAGTATATAATAAATATAAAATATTTATTTTATTAATAATATTAATATCAATTATATGAATCTGAAAAATAAATTACAAAAAATATCCTATCGCATCCCGTATGCGATTGGCTTGTAGGGCATTATTCTTTCGAATAAGGTGTAGTAATTCAAGCTTGATCCATTAGGCAAGATGGTCTCACAAGGCTTATGGGATTGGTTGGCCCATGTAGGCATTGAATATTAAGTCAGTCTCCTATGATGGACGAGGCTCATGCATAAAGAGGAGCCTATATATACTAGGTTTAGGTTCTTCTTTTCTCACAGCTACAGAATCCCTTATGCTACTCCTGATTATTTTCATGGTGGAGGGAAGATAAGGGCCTGGCCATCATTCATCGAATAATTATTTTGTATAAATAATCTCTCATCCATGATTCTTATTCTTGTACTTACAAACCAAATAATACAGTAACATGAGAATGCAAAAATGGTATTATATCTATAAAATTCAGTTACAAGTAGTGGCACTGCTGACGAAGTCCCTGCTAAAAGGACAATAATGCTTAGAAAAAAAAAAGCCCCAAAAATTTGACTCATTCATAGCTTGGGAGTGGATGATTTTTATCCTTCAATTCAATCTCCTGATTTCCTGGTGACCAAGAGAGCTTTTGTTTTTAGCTCTTTTTTAGAATGCTTTTACAAAAACTGCATTTCCATGTTTCGGTCCATCTTCCATCCAGGCAATACTTTATTAATACACCCAGTATTTGGTTTAATTATGGGAAGATAATAGTTAGGAATCCGAGGTTGGCACCAAAGATTGTTGCCAAGAGAGACTTATTTGGTTCTTGGTAGTTCTGAATCTTGGTCGTTAGTTACTGGCCTAGCATGATTGTATGAACCACAAATTAGTTTCTTTAGAAAAAAGTTACAAGCTAGAAAGCATGAGCTCACAGCCTAGAGAATTATTGTTATCACATGCATACCATCAATACATCAAATGCCCAAAGTATCTGGCTGAGCATAGATACTAGCCTGAAAGAATCTCCTAGTCTATGTTTGAAAAATCTAAGTTATTTTATTACTTGGATTGAAGTTCTAATTATTAATTGTATAATTTCTAGCCTTCCATAAGAATCATAGAATAATCAAACAAATAAAATATGTGCTTTTTCAGCGTTCCAAGCACTTCTTAAAATAGTAAAACGACCCATGAAGGATGGAAGGGAATCATCAGACCTCCATGACAAAGAAGTGGCAAACCAGACAAAACTTGAGAAGCAACATTCAACTACACAGGATCCATCATTTCTTAAAAACTATATATTCACTTATTTTGTTTTTTTAACACTTGAATAGCCAGAACTTATATGCCTTTATTGCTTAGGACCATTAAATATGTGGGAACAAAGTTTTCTTAACATATAGTAACTTTTATTTTTTGCCTCTTTGTTTCTTATTCATGTGCAGGGGATTTTTGACTTGCTAAAACTCTCAAAGCAGATGATCGGGCTTCTTCAAATTTCATGAAATTTTTGGTTTAAATAACCAATATTTGCCGGGCCTTATTTTTTTTATGTGAAACATGCTGTTTGAGGAATCAAAAACTGGGGTGCATTTGATGTTGCTAAGTACTGGTAGGTAAGAAAATTTATAAAATTTTCTGAGAAAAATTGCACAGATATGCTAACGTTATCCCAACATATTTGTTCATGAGTGCAAACATGAGGAACCACATCCTAGCTCCAAAAGGATACATTGTATATGATTGTTAAATTTCAAATCAATTCAACGAGCTTCCTCCAAAAAAGCATAACAAGGAAAAAGTTGATTGCAAAGTCATCTTCTCCAGCTCGTGATGGCAGGGATTCTAATCTATGGGTGCTAACTCTATTGAACTATTCATGTATCGTGGTCTGGACAGGCCATTATTTTGATTTTAGGGGGTTCTCTTATCTTGGAAGCTTCTTCGTTGAAACTTTTGTTAGTAAGCTGGTGCCAATGTTTAGAAAATTTTGCTATGAGATATATAATATCTTTTATTCAAAGTGAATGTGGGCGAGTCTTTTTGATCTTTTTTAGGATCCAGGAAAGTATATTTATGCCATTGGAGCAGCCATAGTAGCTAAACGACATCCCCATTGTTTTACTATCTTTTGTTGTTGTTTCCACACATATTATTGAATTTCCAACAGATGCTCATGACAAGGTTTTCAATTCAACATGATTTGTTATTCCAGAAGCTACCAATAGTAGAGATAGGTGCTTCAACAAAGTATCATGACTTGAGTACATTAGGATTGGGGGATCATGTTAATCAATTGATTAACAAAAGTTTGCACCTAGCAGCACCAGATGCAACTCAAACTTTTAGCAGGGGATGAGTTGTGTGGGCCAACTCTCTACAACAAGATATGAACCCAATCAGCTGATCCAGCTAGCATTCTACATTTGCAAGAGGGATTCTAATCGGTAAAGGTGATGGTTCTCTTGTAAAGATGCCAGACGACATACCAATTGTTTTATTTGAATAATGAAATAGAGAGGTAAAATGGTGACCGATCTATTTTCTTATGTATTTTGGTGTTTCTTGAAGTAATGCTGGTGGCAGCACAAACACACCTTTCACATATTTTATTCCATGCTGTGTTTTTCTTGAATGTATTGTTTGGAATATAAATTAAAATTTGTAGAATTTATATTAACTGCATTTCAATATGATTGACCAGACTTTGCCCTGTTTGGAGTGAGTTTTAAGTCTTTAAGTATCCCTAATAAAGATTAGGAAACAAAAACTACGTCCATACACCGCCCTTACATGCATGATTTGTTTACTTTATGATATTTCTGTAATATAACTACTATGGGGTTTTCCACATTATAATTATTGAATCTTTGAAAGTGAAAAAATAGTGACATCTTTATTGAGAATATAGGCTTTTTCTTTCAAAAATGTTGCTGAGAGAAGCATGTTTTTGTGAAATTGAAGCATGCATTAATTCTTTAAGATAACATTATCTGTGCACTTGACATCATATGATGGAGGGTACTGTCTTTGTCTGGACCAAATGTCTGCATCTTTTTCTTGAGAAGAAGAACCTCCAACCATTCTACTAGTGCTTTCTCATGTGCTTAAATTAATTTATTCAATTTATTATGTGGAGAAATATTTCTTCTATAAACTTAATAATCTTGAAGAATGAAATACAATTGGAAATCCAGAAAATTCGTAATAATCACAAAAAATTAGTACAACAGAACATGGATGCAGAAAATTAGTGATAATCACAGTATATTTGAAAGAATATAAGGATTAGAATTCAATATTGATCATGATTCCCCGATAATATAGAAAGAGAAGAACAAATTAGATCTATGCTAGTTGCAGCCAATGCAAGAAATTAAGACTATAGGTCTGAGTTGAATTATAACAAATTTAAACCAAAAAGTTCTCCGTAATCAGTAGTATATAGAAAAGATGGAAAGAGCTAGAAATAAAAATGCCAATATCAGAGAGAGTTGATAAGGAGAGGAGAGTAGCTTGGCTGAACTTGCTGGTTTTTCCTTTTCTTCTCAAAGACCTGTGTAAGTTATTACCCTTGGATATCTAAAGCAGCCCCATAAATAGCTAACCACTAATAGCATTTTAGTTTCAGTGTTATTAGGATTGAATTACATCAGCAAGTAAGATCTATCAAGTCTAAAATCCATTGCCATCATTACATTATGTCGTCCATAAAATATCCAGTTTATTGTTCTATCCTCGGAAAGGGATAATTTGTTCCTTTCAATAAGTTAAAGGAAGCAAAATAAAAGGTCTAATTTGAATTTAATAATCTAGATGAACTTGTATATGCGCTCATAACTTCAATTTGACATCTTCATGCTAATGCTATTTACTTATTGATCTGCAGATTATATTCGTCATATATATTAAATAATTATTATTAAGGATTATATTTGTCGCATATATTAAATTTAGTATTCATGGTCATTAGTGAAATGTCCGTTGAACTTCTTTATTTAATCATAGAGGAATCAAACATAATTAAATGAATAAGGTCCTAACAAGATCATATCATTAAGGTCTCATTTAGTCTGTGAGAAGAATTTTTCTTCTCGGAAAGTAACTTCCTTGAAAGTTACTTTCTGAAAAGTTATTTTCTCGAAATAGAATTTTAGTAAGTTTAGTTAATCATAGAAAAATGACTTATTACAGAGTAGCTTATGTTTAGTTGAGCACTCACCTTTCTGAAAAACTATGTAAAATATCTATTATACTCTTAATAGATATAAGTCATACCTTTTTGCTCCTAAATTTTATATAAATAATAATATATTTATTTTAATATTAATATAATATAATATAATATAATATTAAATCATAATAATTTATTATATTAATATAATATCAATATAATATTAATACTTTAATATAATAAATTTATTAAAATAGATATAAATATAATATAATATTAATATTAATATTAATATATTAATATAAACCTTATATTAACATTAATAAAAATATTATATTAGTATAAATATTAAAATAATATTAAGATATAATAAATAATATAATATTAATATTATATTATAGTATATTTATATAAATATTAGGATAATATTAATATAATGTATTTTGCTATGGTGCTCCAAAGGATATTTTAGTCTTTTTATTTTTTATCTGTTTCTAACCATCAGATTAAATATAGACTATGCAGATTTCAACTGAATGAGATGTTATGCTGGTGCGGTAAATATTTCAAAAAATAAAATTATTTTGATATTCTAAAGGATGATATATATATATATATATTTTAAAATTCTTGACTGCCACTCGAAAGGTAGAGGAGTTGGGAGAGGTGATGGTGGAGGCAGAGGATCCGATGGACGGAGGCATACCGAGGGCATCGTAGGTGAAGGGCGGAGCACCGGTGGGTGGAAGAGCCATTGGAGGTTGGCGACGGCACCATGGGTAAGGGAGGGGGGCGTGGTGGTGGAGCCGCATGGGTAGGGAAGCACCAATGGGTGAGGACCAATTGGTGGGTGGTGGAGAAAAAGAAAGAAGAGAGGGGGGTGCAGTAAAGAAGAAGAAAAAAGAGAGGGGGTTGCGTCGAAGGAGAAGAAGAAGAAGAAAGAAAAAGGGGGTGGCACGAGCAGGGGGTACGAACGCCGGTGGGGGGCACGAGTAGGGAGGCAATACGGTTGCGGGAGGGGGGCTAGCACGAGCAGGGAGATGGCGCAATCGCGGGAGTGGGGGGTGGTGCGAGCAGAAGGGTGAGGGGGCACGAGCACCGGTGGGAGAAAAGGAAGGGAAGACCGTGGGGTGGGGCAGCACGAGCATCTAAGGGGAGGGGGGAAAGACCGCTGGGGAGGGGGGGCAGCATAAGGATGGGGTAGGTGAGAGGAAGAAGAAAATAAAATATCTAAAATATCTTTTATAATAAAATATTATAAAGAAGCATCTTAGTAAAATTTTAATATAATATTATATTACTATTCAGTATTTTATCCTAACCATCCATTAATATTTTGCAAAATCTTAACTATGGATCTTAAAAAGATATTTTTGAAAAAAAAAAAGCAACATCAATTTTTATTTTTATGGGAGTACCAAAACTCACGTCCCTCATGGATTTTCAGTTTTCATAAAATATGAAAAGTATCTTCTAATATTTTTTTCACTCTCTCTCCTTTTAAAATTTTAATCAAACTTTTTATGATTTTATGCATGCAAAAAATTTTCAAAACGAGTATGCAACGAAAATTTAAAATTTTTAAATTAAATCTAATTTAATCTAAGCATGTATAAGATCAAATCTTAAAACCATAAATAGGATCATCATATGTGAGATAGGAATTAGATATAGAAATCAAATAGAGAAAAATAAATAGAAAACATACCTTAGTATGAATCAATCTTCACCATGAACTGATAATCATGGATATCTTCCGAAGGTCCCTTATAGCCGCACAAGCATCTGACCTCTACAGGTATTTACACGAGACTCTGATCTAATCAAAAATTTTTTGATCTCATCGGAGTGCTAGTTCCCTTACAGGGATCATATTTTGATAATTGAAAATCTTCTTTTCTCTCAAGATAATCTTAGAGAAGAAGAAGTAGGAGGATGTTGATCTCTACACTAGAGATCATGAGAAAAATCTTTTCTTCTCTTTTTTTTCTTAAACCAATGGGCCAAATCTCAACACTAGAGATGTAAGAGTTTTGTCCAACTTTTAGATAAAGAGAAGATGAGAAACCCATGTCTAAACATGGATAAAAGAGAGAGAAAAGGATGTTGTCACGCCTCCGACCCGAGATTATGAATCGAGGGTCATGGCAACCGCCGCATAGTCATAGAAAACTCTTCCTATAAGCATGCAAGGCATCTTATCATGCTATCTTAAAACAACAGCGGAATAATTAGACAATAATTTAAATCCAAAACATAACGACCTAAATTTTTTCTTTAATGTCTCAATAAATTCAACAATGATTCATAGTCCTTACATCAAATGCAATAAGATTTTCAACTGAAAATAAAAGTCTAGAGATTCTGCTTTTGATCACTCTTCCATTCATATCTTGTATCATCTTAATTCCTCAACAACTGTAAAAACAGTAAAATAAGAGGTAATGAGCTAGACAACCCAGTAAGCAATGATCACTTCTCAACAGATTTCATCAGGCATATAAGTAAATAATCATTTATAGAAAATAAGCATATAGAGTTCATCAATTCAAAATCAATTTCAATTATGCAATATAATTCATGCCAAATTCATTTCTTTTTCGAAAATTCAAGTTTCTTTCAAGATTTCAATTTCTTTTGTTCTTCAATTTCCTTTCGTTAACCATGAGCTATGACCATATTTTTCCTGTGGCAGGGTCATAATACCGCGTATCTGCTTGCGGTAGGCTGCGAATCATCTGGCAGCCATGTCCTTTGGAACCGCTGGTCTCGCTGGCGGTTTGTCGCTGGTCTCTCTGGCGACATGTCGCTGGTCTCGCTGGCGACATAAACCCTCAGGACAATCAATTGCCAACGTATATGCCCCCATTGGCGGGGTCCTTTACATAGTCAGATTGTCAATTCATAATATTTCTTATATCATAATTCTTCATAAATCATATTTCATATTCTAATTTTGATAATAAAATATATAATCATGTAATATCGAAATCAATCAATATAATGCATCACGAAATCAATATGTTCAATCATGCTTCATCATAATATTTCAAATAAGATATTTTCATAGCAAAATACCATTCATCCAATTCATGCATCGTTTCACAAATCATGTCAGAAAAATATATTATAATTTGCCGATAAATCTAAAAAAAGTGAAACATTACTTACCTCAAACGCATTCCAATAAATCCATATAATTCTATAAATTTTCTTCCAAAATTTTGTTCGTAGATCATATCGTGATATCCCATGATCAAACATCCACAATACTATACAGAATCAATTTCAATAATTAGAAAGAATACGAATACCATATTTCAACGGTTTAGATTGGGTCCGATCATCTAAGTTCATCTAATCAAAATCTAATTAGGACCTAAACGATCCAAAGTTTGACTATCAGATCAAATCGGATTCGAAGTGATAGGACCGAAGTTTCTTCATCGATTTCATAAAATCAAGTAGAGAGAGACAATTAGAGGAGAGAGAAATCAATGAGGTACAATTCGAATTGATCAGATGACACAATCCAACATTATGATTGGTCCAATATCTCGATTGGTGAAATCAACATGATCAAATCAAGTCATGGCTAGATCAAAATCATGGATAATCAAATTTAAAGATTCATGATCTGATTAAGGTGGGTGCAGTACGCTGTCTGACAATCATGGATCAAGATTCTTCACTAGAATCAGATCAGGACTATTGAAAGAATTTCCTCATTGATAAATCGATCGAGAGAGAGAAATCGATCGAGAGAGATAAATGACTTTAGAGAGAAAAAATTCTAGAGAGAGAAAATTTTAGAGAGAGAAAACTCATCTTGAACTCCTCAAACGATATGATTCAACAAATTCGATCGATCAGATCAAATCATGCTAAGATTATCATGTGGACAATTCAATAAGATCATGAGAAATAAAATCTAAAAATACTTGATCTGATCAAAGTGGATGTCGGTGTACCGTCCGACGATCACAGATCAAAAATTCATCACGAGGATCATTTAAATTCATCATCATTCTTCTCAAAATTTTAGAAATCTTAGGAGAGAGAAATAATCTAGAGAGAGGATTCTAGAGAGAGAAAGTAAAGAGAGAAAGTCCAATTCTAGAGAGAGAAAATACTAATTCAAGCTGAAGAGAGAGAGGGAAGAGAGAGAAACTCTCTTTCTCATATTTTATTTTTTATATCATTATTTATTAATTTATTTTTATTTTTTTTTCCTTCTTCTTTTCTTTTCCTTTTTTTTTTCTTTTTCTTTTTCTTTATGGAAGAGAGAGGAGAGAAAATCCTATTTATTATATTATTATATTATTATTATTTTATTTTTTCTTCTTTCTTTTTTTTTTTTTCCTTTTTCTTTTCTTTTTCTTCTTTTCTTTTTCTTTTCTTTTCCTTCTTCTTCTTTTCTTTCTTCTTCTTCTTCTTTTTCTTTTCTTCTTCCCGTGGGCTTGTTTTGGGCTGAAACAGGGGACCTTGAGGTCCCCTCGTTGGGTGGCCGACCGGTGGCGCAGCCGGCGTGGGGCGACCATCGGCAGGAGAGGAGACATTCCGACGGCAAGGGGCGGCCAAACTGGTGGTCGACGGTGACCACCGGCGACGGAAAAATGGCAAAAAAAGAAGATTCATCCGCAACAAAATCCGGCGACTTCGGTCGCCGGCGAGCGTGCACATCGGCACGGGAAGGAAGGGGGAGGAGAGAGGAAGGGGAGGAAGCTTACCTCCGACACCGGCGAGGTTTTTCCAGCGAGAAATTGGATGGCACAAGGACGGGTCTCCGTGAGAAAATTTCTGGCGATTGCCGCCATTTTGCCCCGGAATTCTTTGGTAGGAAGAAGGGAGAAGGATCTCCCCTTTAAATAGAACCAAAGGAGAGGAGTTTGACTCCTCTCCGGTGAGGTTTTCGACTCCGATTAGGAGCCGGTCGGGAGAAGAAGACTCCCTGTGGGAGTCTTCATCAATTTTTTTTTTTTTGTTTGGGCTGCTGGGCTATCACATTCTTCCCCTCTAAAAGAAATTTCGTCTTTGAAATTTTTTCTTGTCTGAGTCTTCATAGTTTCTTACTTGAATCTCATCAACAAATATTCTAATTCTTGATATAAATTCATTCTTAAATCATTTCATAAGAAAAAATCGGTACATCAAATATCTATCTGAAACGAAACCTTCATTTCCTTATTTATCAAGATCCACGTCTCAAAGATTTTCAATGTTTCAAGATTTCGAAATTATGATCTCATTTCTTGTAAAAATTAATGTTCAATATCTTATGACTCAAATTAAAATCAAATCTATCTCTTGTAGGTAGAAGAAAATCAATGTCTCTATTTTTGCATAAGAACTTCATTCATCATCATTCATTTATTTATTTCAAAATATTAACCACTCTTAATTTCAACCCATCATAAGATAGGAAAAACATACTTCTTATGAATCATATGATGACATCCTAATCAATCAAAATTCAAAAAAATATTTTCTCTTATTCGTACTTTCAAAGATTGAAGATTTATCATTTTAATCTCATTCTCGAGCTTTTGATATTTTAATTCTCGATACAACTTCATCATTAAGTTATTTCATAAAGATCAATATCACCATTGTTGATTGAATCAATATCACTATTTCTAGTCATCGAAATTTTCTTACTCAAACCCTCAAACTCTTAAATATTCTAATTCTTGAAGCAAATTTTATCATTAAGTCATTCCATAATAAAAATCAATAACTCAAAAATTGATCTAAATCAAAACTATATTTTTCTTATAATCAAAATCAATGTCTCTATTCTAAGTAAGTATATCAATTTTCTTTATCTAAACATTAGCAACTCTTAATTAATCGATTCATTATCAAATTAAATTATAAATAACTCCAATCCATCTTTTGTAAAACAATCGTCAATATCAATAGATAACCTCAATCTTTTCCATTCAGTCAGAGAAATAATAATGATCAAAAGAGTTCAAACTTCAAATTTCATTATACCCTGGAGATAAATATTTGAGTATAATAATCTAAGATCAAAATCATCATTCGATAAACAATCTCAAGTTCTTCCTAGTAATTAGAAAATTATAAAATTTAATTCTAGAATAGAAAAAATTTATCTCTAAATATTCTAAATCTAAAATCAAAGGTCCACTCATCCTAGAATTAGGATGCTAATTATTTTTATAGCATAGTAGGTGGAAGCACTACTTTTAAAAAGTCACATTAGGATATCTAAAATAATTCAAAATTTTAAAATATTATTCTTTCTAATGTCAATAATTTTTTTTGTATCAAACCATATCATCTATCATAATTCTTTGACTCAAAGAATCAACATTCCTGACTTACTCAAAGTAATCCAGATTACCATGCTTCCGCTGCGCACTCTGATCTAACAATCAAAATTTCTTAGCTTCACCAAAAAAATTTTGATCAAATTATTTCTTTATCTTATCAATAGAAAAGATCTAAAATTTTAAATTTCAATTGAAGTCAAAGATTAACTTTCGATTCTCATTCATACTTTTACTGGTGTACAATAATCTTGATTAACCCTTGAGTCCAATATCATATTTAAACCATCATATAGATTTACTATAATCAATATGAATCAAATCTTAATTCTCATATCACTTCAATTCGATAATTTTCAAACCAAAAATCTTTATAAGTCAAATCAACGAGAAAATTCTTCGATGCTCTACCAAATTTGGACATAATCAGAATATATATGGATTTCAAATCATCATTTTTTTTTTTCTAAAATTTCTATCATCAGGATCTTCAATATCTATTAAATATCCTTTCATAACAATCATACAAGCTTCAAAAAAATTAAATCTCCATTTAATAGTAGATTCAATTAGGGACCTCATTAACAAAAGCAAAGGAACTCCATATCAATTCCTAAATCCCAATTTTTTAAATTGTAAATTCACATGGATCCCTTAATCTGAAATAAATATAAATCAAATCTTTTATCTTAATCTGAAGATATCAATTTTTCAGTAACAACCTCAACAATAATATTAGAAAATCTCTTGATCAACTTAGATACGAAATTTTTAAATTAAAATTTCTTACACATCATGTAGTCTCCAAAAGACATAATAAGATCCATTATCTAGATCTAAGGATGATGATTAAAGATTCCAGTACGATGAATATTCTACAACCTCATAATCGATTTCATCAATAAAAAATAGGTTTCTTTGCAATATCTCCAAATATACATTCATCCTAATATGCCACTTTATATATATAATCCACATACCAAGTTCAATTTCGATAAATATTCCAATTAAGCATCATAAAAAAAAACTTTCTTAGCCCATTCTGGAACAACATTTTATTATCAAATCTTTATCTTGCCAATAATAGTCAACTTCTCAACTAGAAGTAATATCATAGTATTATTCTCACATCGAATTTGAACTTACGATTCACTTGAATAACCAATGATCAAATTAATAACCATAATGCACAATAAAATTTTATGTCAATCCTTTTGTGATTACTTTCGATCAAGATCTAACTAATCATATCATGATCTATAGATTATCCATCATATTTCAAACTCCATATGTCATAATCTCTTGCGATCCTTTTATACATAATCTCAATATTTAATCAAAAATTTTAAATATTTCTCCCACTACAATCATCAAAGATCTACACTATAATGTCTCTGGTGTCTATCCACTTACACCCATTCTATATCTAATTCTATGTTTCATAATTCATCCACTTATGCTCTGATACCACTATAATTGTCACACCCCCGACTCGAGATTGTGAATCGAGGGTCATGGCAACCGCCGCATAGTCATAGAAAACTCTTCCTATAAGCATGCAAGGCATCTTATCATGCTATCTTAAAACAACAGCGGAATAATTAGACAATAATTTAAATTCAAAACATAACGATCTAAATTTTTTCTTTAATGTCTCAATAAATTCAACAATGATTTATAGTCCTTACATCAAATGCAATAAGATTTTCAACCGAAAATAAAAGTCTAGAGATTCTGCTTCTGATCACTCTTCCATTCATATCTTGTATCATCTTAATTCC